>NW_026867810.1:12500-20000 GCF_020745735.1 Hemiscyllium ocellatum
GAAGCAGTACAAATCAGTAACCACTGACACTTAGAATATTTTTGAAGCAGTACAAATCAGTAACCAGCGACACTTAGAATATTTTTGAAGCAGTACAAATCAGTAACCAGCGACACTTAGAATATTTTTGGAGCAGTACAAATCAGTAACCAGCGACACTTAGAATATTTTTGAAGCAGTACAAATCAGTAACCAGCGACACTTAGAATATTTTTGGAGCAGTACAAATCAGTAACCAGCGACACTTAGAATATTTTTGAAGCAGTACAAATCAGTAACCACTGACACTTAGAATATTTTTGAAGCAGTACAAATCAGTAACCAGCGACACTTAGAATATTTTTGAAGCAGTACAAATCAGTAACCACTGACACTTAGAATATTTTTGAAGCAGTACAAATCAGTAACCAGCGACACTTAGAATATTTTTGGAGCAGTACAAATCAGTAACCACTGACACTTAGAATATTTTTGAAGCAGTACAAATCAGTAACCACTGACACTTAGAATATTTTTGAAGCAGTACAAATCAGTAACCAGCGACACTTAGAATATTTTTGAAGCAGTACAAATCAGTAACCACTGACACTTAGAATATTTTTGAAGCAGTACAAATCAGTAACCGCTGACACTTAGAATATTTTTGAAGCAGTACAAATCAGTAACCAGCGACACTTAGAATATTTTTGGAGCAGTACAAATCAGTAACCACTGACACTTAGAATATTTTTGAAGCAGTACAAATCAGTAACCACTGACACTTAGAATATTTTTGGAGCAGTACAAATCAGTAACCACTGACACTTAGAATATTTTTGAAGCAGTACAAATCAGTAACCAGCGACACTTAGAATATTTTTGAAGCAGTACAAATCAGTAACCAAGTGCATTTTTGAATTGGTTACTGATTTCTCCGTTGAAGTTGGGGCTGCGGTTGGCTTCAGTTAGTGGTGGGGGCTTAATTTTCGCCGAGGGGAGCGTGTCCCGGTAGTGTCTCCGAGGAAGTGGTACCTATTGAAGGGGGTGTTTCTGAATTTGGGCCCTTTTTGAGTGGCATTGCCGGATGGGTTTTGTGTTGAAGGCTTCCAAATCGGGTAGCTCAGCCGGATTTGACCCGGCGGTTCTACCGACTGTCACGCCTTCGAGGGGGGACTGTTGTCTAAGTTCAGGCCGAATTTGGTGAATTTCCTAAGTCGGGAAGTGGTCCCAACGGGTTTGGGAGTGAACCTAACTGCTCATACCAACTTTGAGGCTTTGGGGCCGGGTAGCACAGTCGGATTTGACCCGGCGGTTCTGCCGAATGCCTGGCCTTCGAGGGGGGCCTGCCCTCTGAGTTCAGGCCGAATTTGGTGATTTTCCTAAGTCGGGAAGTGGTCCAAACGGGGATGGGAGTGAACCTGACAGCTCATACCGACTTTGGGGCTTCCAAGCCGGGTAGCTCAACCGGATTTGATCCGGCGGTTCTAGCGACTGCCACGGCTTCGAGGGGGGACTGTTGTCTAAGTTCAGGCCGAATTTGGTGAATTTCCCGAGTCGGGAAGTGGTCCAAACGGGGATGGGAGTGAACCTGACAGCTCTTACCGACATTGAGGCTTCGGGGCCGGGTAGCTCAGTCGGATTTGACCCGGCGTTTCTGCCGACTTCCACGCCTTCGAGCGGGGACTCTCCTCTAAGTTCAGGCCGAATTTGGTGAATTTCCTAAGTCGGGAAGTGGTCCAAACGGGGATGGGAGTGAACCTAACTGCTCATACCAACTTTGAGGCTTTGGGGCCGGGTAGCACAGTCGGATTTGACCCGGCGGTTCTGCCGAATGCCTGGCCTTCGAGGGGGGCCTGCCCTCTGAGTTCAGGCCGAATTTGGTGATTTTCCTAAGTCGGGAAGTGGTCCAAACGGGGATGGGAGTGAACCTGACAGCTCATACCGACTTTGGGGCTTCCAAGCCGGGTAGCTCAACCGGATTTGATCCGGCGGTTCTAGCGACTGCCACGGCTTCGAGGGGGGACTGTTGTCTAAGTTCAGGCCGAATTTGGTGAATTTCCCGAGTCGGGAAGTGGTCCAAACGGGGATGGGAGTGAACCTGACAGCTCTTACCGACATTGAGGCTTCGGGGCCGGGTAGCTCAGTCGGATTTGACCCGGCGATTCTGCCGACTTCCACGCCTTCGAGCGGGGACTCTCCTCTAAGTTCAGGCCGAATTTGGTGAATTTCCTAAGTCGGGAAGTGGTCCAAACGGGGATGGGAGTGAACCTGACAGCTCTTACCGACTTTGGGGCTTCCAAGCCGGGTAGCTCAACCGGATTTGATCCGGCGGTTCTAGCGACTGTCACGCCTTCGAGGGGGGACTGTTGTATAAGTTCAGGCCGAATTTGGTGAATTTCCCGAGTCGGGAAGTGGTCCAAACGGGGATGGGAGTGAACCTGACAGCTCTTACCGACTTTGTGGCTTCGGGGCCGGGTAGCTCACCCGGATTTGATCCGGCGGTTCTGCCGACTGTCACGCCTTCGAGGGGGGACTGTTGTATAAGTTCAGGCCGAATTTGGTGAATTTCCCGAGTCGGGAAGTGGTCCAAACGGGGATGGGAGAGAACCTGACAGCTCTTACCGACTTTGAGGCTTCGGGGCCGGGTAGCTCAGCCGGATTTGATCCGGCGGTTCTGCCGACTGTCACGCCTTCGAGGGGGGACTGTCCTCTGAGTTCAGGCCGAATTTGGTGAATTTCCCGAGTCGGGAAGTGGTCCAAACGGGGATGGGAGTGAACCTGACAGCTCATACCGACTTTGAGGCTTCCAAGCCGGGTAGCTCAGCCGGATTTGACCCGGCGATTCTGCCGACTTCCACGCCTTCGAGGGGGGACTGCCCTCTGAGTTCAGGCCGAATTTGGTGCATTTCCCGAGTCGGGAAGTGGTCTCTGTCACAACGGGGGCAAGTGTCTGAAGAGGTAAAGTGAGTAACCAGCACAGCTTAGGGAAGGGTTCCAAAGTTCTCAACAATGTGAATTCGGTTACCAGGAAAGCTTAGGAAAGTTGCCTGACTGTCCCAAACGAATGAACTGCAAAACTTAGGGAACATGCCCGAAGATGCTTAAAAGTGTGAAATCAGTAAGCAGGAAAGCATAGGAAAGTGCCTGAAAGTGCTAAATGAGTAACATGAAAAACGTAGAAAAATGCCCGAAAATGTTTAAAAGTGTGAACTCAGTAACCAGCAAAACTTAGTAAAACGTTGGAAAAGCAGAAATGAGTAACCAGAAAAACTTAGAAAAATGTTTGAAAATGAGAAATGAGTAACCAAGAAAACTTAGAAAAATGCCCAAAAAGAAGAAATCAGTAACCAGAAAAACTTAGAAAAATGTTTGAAAATGAGAAATGAGTAACCAAGAAAACTTAGAAAAATGCCCAAAAAGAAGAAATCAGTAACCAGAAAAACTTAGAAAAATGTTTGAAAATGAGAAATGAGTAACCAGAAAAACTTAGAAAAATGTTAGAAAATGAGAAATGAGTAACCAAGAAAACTTAGAAAAATGCCCAAAAAGAAGAAATCAGTAACCAGAAAAACTTAGAAAAATGTTTGAAAATGAGAAATGAGTAACCAAGAAAACTTAGAAAAATGCCCAAAAAGAAGAAATCAGTAACCAGAAAAACTTAGAAAAATGTTTGAAAATGAGAAATGAGTAACCAGAACAACTTAGAAAAATGTTTGAAAATGAGAAATGAGTAACCAAGAAAACTTAGAAAAATGCCCAAAAAGAAGAAATCAGTAACCAGAAAAACTTAGAAAAATGTTTGAAAATGAGAAATGAGTAACCAAGAAAACTTAGAAAAATGCCCAAAAAGAAGAAATCAGTAACCAGAAAAACTTAGAAAAATGTTTGAAAATGAGAAATGAGTAACCAGAAAAACTTAGAAAAATGTTTGAAAATGAGAAATGAGTAACCAAGAAAACTTAGAAAAATGCCCAAAAAGAAGAAATCAGTAACCAGAAAAACTTAGAAAAATGTTTGAAAATGAGAAATGAGTAACCAAGAAAACTTAGAAAAATGCCCGAAAAGAAGAAATCAGTAACCAGAAAAACTTAGAAAAATATTCGGCCAAGTGTGAAAAATATTCTAAGTGTCAGCGGAGGAAAATGCCGAAGCATCGGGAAAGATTCAAAAACTCATGCCGAACATGAGTTCCGAAGTGCCGGAGGAACTGGGCGAATTGAGCCCGGCGGTTGGCCAGATGTCGTTTTGAGTCTGCAGCCCGAAAACTTTAACTTTGTCTGCCGCGGAAGTCTGGACCGGGAAAAATCCAAACGGTTTTGCCGGGTTCGAGTTCCAGAGCGAAGCAGTCGAATTTGAAATTCAGACCCATTCAGTGCCACTTGACATTGTGACACAGTGAGGTTGGCGGGGTACCCGGAGATTTCTGGGAACACGATTTTTAGAACAAAATGGCGGCGCGGGACCACTTTGAAAGGCATCCGAAAAACGGTTCCGCGGGCAGAGCACTTGAATGACAGGCCTGTGTGCATGCCCAAGAGCTCTCGGAAGTCTAATTTTTGACACTTTGTCAAATTTTCGACAGACTTACCCAACTCTTGCTGCCTGTTCTAAGAATCAGTCAGAGGCCTGTGCGGCGGTCTCTTGACACTTTGGAGGGCGGGCAAACCCCACGTTGACTCCGGCCGTCCCTCCAAAAGGCACTTGCTATTGGGGGAAAGGATTGCAAGTAGCCTGGTTCCCGTGGGAGCGGCCAGGAAGGGTGCAGGCTGGCCCTTGCCTGAGCATTCCCAAAACCCTCTTCCGCTGAGAGCAGACCTCGCACGCCGCACTACCGGCTCTGGGAGTGGTTGGCCGCTATTGTACATAGTCCGGTCCTTCCTCTGCCACCCGGCAAGTGCGATGGCTCTGCCGCCCTGCGGTGCTCGTCACCCAGGTTTGGGGAACACGATACTTAGAACATGTTGGCGGCTCGGGACCTGCAGGCGAAAGGGGCCCCGTGGTGCTGAGCACATCGACCTCGGGTCTCAGTGCAAGCCGGAGAGTTCGCGGAAGTCTTAAAAGATTTTGACATCTGCTCAAATCTTTGACAGGCTTGCCTGACTCTTTCCGTCCGTTCTAAGAATCAGTCGGAGGCCGGGGCGGGGACGGTCTCTTGACACACGGAGGGTTGGCTTCCCTCCTCAGGCGTTTGTGTCGAAAATGAAGGCGAGAGATGCAAGCGTCCTGGTTCCCCTGGGTGCTGCCAGCAAGGGTGCAGGCTGACCCTTGCCTGAGCACTCCCAAAAGCCTCTTAAGCTGAGAGCAGGCGCCGCACTACCGGCTCTGGGAGTCGTTGGCCGCTATTGTACATAGTCCGGTCCTTCCTCTGCCACCCGGCAAGTGCGATGGCTCTGCCTCCCTGCGGTGCTCGTCACCCAGGTTTGGGGAACACGATACTTAGAACATGTTGGCGGCTCGGGACCTGCAGGCGAAGGGGGCCCCGTGGTGCTGAGCACATCGACCTCGCGTCTCAGTGCAAGCCGGAGAGTTCGCGGAAGTCTTAACAGGCTTGCCTGACTCTTTCCGTCCGTTCTAAGAATCAGTCGGAGGCCGGGGCGGGGACGGTCTCTTGACACACGGAGGGTTGGCTTCCCTCCTCAGGCGTTTGTGTCGAAAATGAAGGCGAGAGATGCAAGCGTCCTGGTTCCCCTGGGTGCTGCCAGCAAGGGTGCAGGCTGACCCTTGCCTGAGCACTCCCAAAAGCCTCTTAGGCTGAGAGCAGGCGCCGCACTACCGGCTCTGGGAGTCGTTGGCCGCTATTGTACATAGTCCGGTCCTTCCTCTGCCACCCGGCAAGTGCGATGGCTCTGCCTCCCTGCGGTGCCCGTCACCCAGGTTTGGAGAACACGATACTTAGAACATGTTGGCGGCTCGGGACCTGCAGGCGAAAGGGGCCCCGTGGTGCTGAGCACATCGACCTCGCGTCTCAGTGCAAGCCGGAGAGTTCGCGGAAGTCTTAACAGGCTTGCCTGACTCTTTCCGTCCGTTCTAAGAATCAGTCGGAGGCCGGGGCGGGGACGGTCTCTTGACACACGGAGGGTTGGCTTCCCTCCTCAGGCGTTTGTGTCGAAAATGAAGGCGAGAGATGCAAGCGTCCTGGTTCCCCTGGGTGCTGCCAGCAAGGGTGCAGGCTGACCCTTGCCTGAGCACTCCCAGAAGCCTCTTAGGCTGAGAGCAGACGCCGCACTACCGGCTCTGGGAGTCGTTGGCCGCTATTGTACATAGTCCGGTCCTTCCTCTGCCACCCGGCAAGTGCGATGGCTCTGCCTCCCTGCGGTGCCCGTCACCCAGGTTTGGAGAACACGATACTAAGAACATGTTGGCGGCTCGGGACCTGCAGGCGAAAGGGGCCCCGTGGTGCTTAGCACATCGACCTCGCGTCTCAGTGCAAGCCGGAGAGTTCGCGGAAGTCTAAAGCTTTTGACATTCGCTCAAAGCTTTGACAGGCTTGCCCGACTCTTTCCGTCCGTTCTAAGAATCAGTCAGAGGCCGGTGGGGAGGTCTCTTGACGCAAGGGGAGGGGTGGCGTCCCTCCTCAGGCGCTTGTGTCGAAAATGAAGGCGAGAGATGCAAGCGTCCTGGTTCCCCTGGGTGCTGCCAGCAAGGGTGCAGGCTGACCCTTGCCTGAGCACTCCCAGAAGCCTCTTAGGCTGAGAGCAGACGCCGCACTACCGGCTCTGGGAGTCGTTGGCCGCTATTGTACATAGTCCGGTCCTTCCTCTGCCACCCGGCAAGTGCGATGGCTCTGCCTCCCTGCGGTGCCCGTCACCCAGGATTGGAGAACACGATACGAAGAACATGTTGGCGGCTCGGGACCTGCAGGCGAAAGGGGCCCCGTGGTGCTTAGCACATCGACCTCGCGTCTCAGTGCAAGCCGGAGAGTTCGCGGAAGTCTAAAGCTTTTGACATTCGCTCAAAGCTTTGACAGGCTTGCCCGACTCTTTCCGTCCGTTCTAAGAATCAGTCAGAGGCCGGTGGGGTGGTCTCTTGACGCAAAGGGGAGGGGTGGCGTCCCTCCTCAGGCGCTTGTGTCGAAAAATGAAGGCGAGAGACGCGAGCGGCCTGGTTGCTTTGGGTGCTGCCAGGAAGGATGTGGTCTGACCCTTGCCTGAGCACATCCAAAAGCATGTGATGTTGAGAGCAGACCTCGAGCCCCGCACAACCGGCTCTGGGAGTCGTTGGCCGCTATTGTACATAGTCCGGTCCTTCCTCTGCCACCCGGCAAGTGCGATGGCTCTGTCGCCCTGTGGTGCCCGTCACCCAGGTTTGGGGAACACGATACTAAGAACATGTTGGCGGCTCGGGACCTGCAGGCGAAAGGGGCCCCGTGGTGCTGAGCACATCGACCTCGGGTCTCAGTGCAAGCCAGAGAGTTCGCGGAAGTCTAAAGCTTTTGACATACGCTCAAATCTTTGACAGGCTTGCCCGACTCTTTCCGTCCGTTCTAAGAATCAGTCAGAGGCCGGTCCGGAGGTCTCTTGA
>NW_026867810.1:32500-37500 GCF_020745735.1 Hemiscyllium ocellatum
ATGGGTTTTGTGTTGAAGGCTTCCAAATCGGGTAGCTCAGCCGGATTTGACCCGGCGGTTCTACCGACTGTCACGCCTTCGAGGGGGGACTGTTGTCTAAGTTCAGGCCGAATTTGGTGAATTTCCTAAGTCGGGAAGTGGTCCCAACGGGTTTGGGAGTGAACCTAACTGCTCATACCAACTTTGAGGCTTTGGGGCCGGGTAGCACAGTCGGATTTGACCCGGCGGTTCTGCCGAATGCCTGGCCTTCGAGGGGGGCCTGCCCTCTGAGTTCAGGCCGAATTTGGTGATTTTCCTAAGTCGGGAAGTGGTCCAAACGGGGATGGGAGTGAACCTGACAGCTCATACCGACTTTGGGGCTTCCAAGCCGGGTAGCTCAACCGGATTTGATCCGGCGGTTCTAGCGACTGCCACGGCTTCGAGGGGGGACTGTTGTCTAAGTTCAGGCCGAATTTGGTGAATTTCCCGAGTCGGGAAGTGGTCCAAACGGGGATGGGAGTGAACCTGACAGCTCTTACCGACATTGAGGCTTCGGGGCCGGGTAGCTCAGTCGGATTTGACCCGGCGATTCTGCCGACTTCCACGCCTTCGAGCGGGGACTCTCCTCTAAGTTCAGGCCGAATTTGGTGAATTTCCTAAGTCGGGAAGTGGTCCAAACGGGGATGGGAGTGAACCTAACTGCTCATACCAACTTTGAGGCTTTGGGGCCGGGTAGCACAGTCGGATTTGACCCGGCGGTTCTGCCGAATGCCTGGCCTTCGAGGGGGGCCTGCCCTCTGAGTTCAGGCCGAATTTGGTGATTTTCCTAAGTCGGGAAGTGGTCCAAACGGGGATGGGAGTGAACCTGACAGCTCATACCGACTTTGGGGCTTCCAAGCCGGGTAGCTCAACCGGATTTGATCCGGCGGTTCTAGCGACTGCCACGGCTTCGAGGGGGGACTGTTGTCTAAGTTCAGGCCGAATTTGGTGAATTTCCCGAGTCGGGAAGTGGTCCAAACGGGGATGGGAGTGAACCTGACAGCTCTTACCGACATTGAGGCTTCGGGGCCGGGTAGCTCAGTCGGATTTGACCCGGCGATTCTGCCGACTTCCACGCCTTCGAGCGGGGACTCTCCTCTAAGTTCAGGCCGAATTTGGTGAATTTCCTAAGTCGGGAAGTGGTCCAAACGGGGATGGGAGTGAACCTGACAGCTCTTACCGACTTTGGGGCTTCCAAGCCGGGTAGCTCAACCGGATTTGATCCGGCGGTTCTAGCGACTGTCACGCCTTCGAGGGGGGACTGTTGTATAAGTTCAGGCCGAATTTGGTGAATTTCCCGAGTCGGGAAGTGGTCCAAACGGGGATGGGAGTGAACCTGACAGCTCTTACCGACTTTGGGGCTTCCAAGCCGGGTAGCTCAACCGGATTTGATCCGGCGGTTCTGCCGACTGTCACGCCTTCGAGGGGGGACTGTTCTATAAGTTCAGGCCGAATTTGGTGAATTTCCCGAGTCGGGAAGTGGTCCAAACGGGGATGGGAGAGAACCTGACAGCTCTTACCGACTTTGAGGCTTCGGCGCCGGGTAGCTCAGCCGGATTTGATCCGGCGGTTCTGCCGACTGTCACGCCTTCGAGGGGGGACTGTCCTCTGAGTTCAGGCCGAATTTGGTGAATTTCCCGAGTCGGGAAGTGGTCCAAACGGGGATGGGAGTGAACCTGACAGCTCATACCGACTTTGAGGCTTCCAAGCCGGGTAGCTCAGCCGGATTTGACCCGGCGATTCTGCCGACTTCCACGCCTTCGAGGGGGGACTGCCCTCTGAGTTCAGGCCGAATTTGGTGCATTTCCCGAGTCGGGAAGTGGTCTCTGTCACAACGGGGGCAAGTGTCTGAAGAGGTAAAGTGAGTAACCAGCACAGCTTAGGGAAGGGTTCCAAAGTTCTCAACAATGTGAATTCGGTTACCAGGAAAGCTTAGGAAAGTTGCCTGACTGTCCCAAACGAATGAACTGCAAAACTTAGGGAACATGCCCGAAGATGCTTAAAAGTGTGAAATCAGTAAGCAGGAAAGCATAGGAAAGTGCCTGAAAGTGCTAAATGAGTAACATGAAAAACGTAGAAAAATGCCCGAAAATGTTTAAAAGTGTGAACTCAGTAACCAGCAAAACTTAGTAAAACGTTGGAAAAGCAGAAATGAGTAACCAGAAAAACTTAGAAAAATGTTTGAAAATGAGAAATGAGTAACCAAGAAAACTTAGAAAAATGCCCAAAAAGAAGAAATCAGTAACCAGAAAAACTTAGAAAAATGTTTGAAAATGAGAAATGAGTAACCAAGAAAACTTAGAAAAATGCCCAAAAAGAAGAAATCAGTAACCAGAAAAACTTAGAAAAATGTTTGAAAATGAGAAATGAGTAACCAGAAAAACTTAGAAAAATGTTTGAAAATGAGAAATGAGTAACCAAGAAAACTTAGAAAAATGCCCAAAAAGAAGAAATCAGTAACCAGAAAAACTTAGAAAAATGTTTGAAAATGAGAAATGAGTAACCAAGAAAACTTAGAAAAATGCCCAAAAAGAAGAAATCAGTAACCATAAAAACTTAGAAAAATGTTTGAAAATGAGAAATGAGTAACCAGAACAACTTAGAAAAATGTTTGAAAATGAGAAATGAGTAACCAAGAAAACTTAGAAAAATGCCCAAAAAGAAGAAATCAGTAACCAGAAAAACTTAGAAAAATGTTTGAAAATGAGAAATGAGTAACCAAGAAAACTTAGAAAAATGCCCAAAAAGAAGAAATCAGTAACCAGAAAAACTTAGAAAAATGTTTGAAAATGAGAAATGAGTAACCAGAAAAACTTAGAAAAATGATTGAAAATGAGAAATGAGTAACCAAGAAAACTTAGAAAAATGCCCAAAAAGAAGAAATCAGTAACCAGAAAAACTTAGAAAAATGTTTGAAAATGAGAAATGAGTAACCAAGAAAACTTAGAAAAATGCCCGAAAAGAAGAAATCAGTAACCAGAAAAACTTAGAAAAATTTTCGGCCAAGTGTGAAAAATATTCTAAGTGTCAGCGGAGGAAAATGCCGAAGCATCGGGAAAGATTCAAAAACTCATGCCGAACATGAGTTCCGAAGTGCCGGAGGAACTGGGCGAATTGAGCCCGGCGGTTGGCCAGATGTCGTTTTGAGTCTGCAGCCCGAAAACTTTAACTTTGTCTGCCGCGGAAGTCTGGACCGGGAAAAATCCAAACGGTTTTGCCGGGTTCGAGTTCCAGAGCGAAGCAGTCGAATTTGAAATTCAGACCCATTCAGTGCCACTTGACATTGTGACACAGTGAGGTTGGCGGGGTACCCGGAGATTTCTGGGAACACGATTTTTAGAACAAAATGGCGGCGCGGGACCACTTTGAAAGGCATCCGAAAAACGGTTCCGCGGGCAGAGCACTTGAATGACAGGCCTGTGTGCATGCCCAAGAGCTCTCGGAAGTCTAATTTTTGACACTTTGTCAAATTTTCGACAGACTTACCCAACTCTTGCTGCCTGTTCTAAGAATCAGTCAGAGGCCTGTGCGGCGGTCTCTTGACACTTTGGAGGGCGGGCAAACCCCACGTTGACTCCGGCCGTCCCTCCAAAAGGCACTTGCTATTGGGGGAAAGGATTGCAAGTAGCCTGGTTCCCGTGGGAGCGGCCAGGAAGGGTGCAGGCTGGCCCTTGCCTGAGCATTCCCAAAACCCTCTTCCGCTGAGAGCAGACCTCGCACGCCGCACTACCGGCTCTGGGAGTGGTTGGCCGCTATTGTACATAGTCCGGTCCTTCCTCTGCCACCCGGCAAGTGCGATGGCTCTGCCGCCCTGCGGTGCTCGTCACCCAGGTTTGGGGAACACGATACTTAGAACATGTTGGCGGCTCGGGACCTGCAGGCGAAAGGGGCCCCGTGGTGCTGAGCACATCGACCTCGGGTCTCAGTGCAAGCCGGAGAGTTCGCGGAAGTCTTAAAAGATTTTGACATCTGCTCAAATCTTTGACAGGCTTGCCTGACTCTTTCCGTCCGTTCTAAGAATCAGTCGGAGGCCGGGGCGGGGACGGTCTCTTGACACACGGAGGGTTGGCTTCCCTCCTCAGGCGTTTGTGTCGAAAATGAAGGCGAGAGATGCAAGCGTCCTGGTTCCCCTGGGTGCTGCCAGCAAGGGTGCAGGCTGACCCTTGCCTGAGCACTCCCAAAAGCCTCTTAAGCTGAGAGCAGGCGCCGCACTACCGGCTCTGGGAGTCGTTGGCCGCTATTGTACATAGTCCGGTCCTTCCTCTGCCACCCGGCAAGTGCGATGGCTCTGCCTCCCTGCGGTGCTCGTCACCCAGGTTTGGGGAACACGATACTTAGAACATGTTGGCGGCTCGGGACCTGCAGGCGAAGGGGGCCCCGTGGTGCTGAGCACATCGACCTCGCGTCTCAGTGCAAGCCGGAGAGTTCGCGGAAGTCTTAACAGGCTTGCCTGACTCTTTCCGTCCGTTCTAAGAATCAGTCGGAGGCCGGGGCGGGGACGGTCTCTTGACACACGGAGGGTTGGCTTCCCTCCTCAGGCGTTTGTGTCGAAAATGAAGGCGAGAGATGCAAGCGTCCTGGTTCCCCTGGGTGCTGCCAGCAAGGGTGCAGGCTGACCCTTGCCTGAGCACTCCCAAAAGCCTCTTAGGCTGAGAGCAGGCGCCGCACTACCGGCTCTGGGAGTCGTTGGCCGCTATTGTACATAGTCCGGTCCTTCCTCTGCCACCCGGCAAGTGCGATGGCTCTGCCTCCCTGCGGTGCCCGTCACCCAGGTTTGGAGAACACGATACTTAGAACATGTTGGCGGCTCGGGACCTGCAGGCGAAAGGGGCCCCGTGGTGCTGAGCACATCGACCTCGCGTCTCAGTGCAAGCCGGAGAGTTCGCGGAAGTCTTAACAGGCTTGCCTGACTCTTTCCGTCCGTTCTAAGAATCAGTCGGAGGCCGGGGCGGGGACGGTCTCTTGACACACGGAGGGTTGGC
>NW_026867810.1:55000-62500 GCF_020745735.1 Hemiscyllium ocellatum
TAACCAGCGACACTTAGAATATTTTTGAAGCAGTACAAATCAGTAACCAGCGACACTTAGAATATTTTTGGAGCAGTACAAATCAGTAACCAGCGACACTTAGAATATTTTTGAAGCAGTACAAATCAGTAACCACTGACACTTAGAATATTTTTGAAGCAGTACAAATCAGTAACCAGCGACACTTAGAATATTTTTGAAGCAGTACAAATCAGTAACCACTGACACTTAGAATATTTTTGAAGCAGTACAAATCAGTAACCAGCGACACTTAGAATATTTTTGGAGCAGTACAAATCAGTAACCACTGACACTTAGAATATTTTTGAAGCAGTACAAATCAGTAACCAGCGACACTTAGAATATTTTTGAAGCAGTACAAATCAGTAACCACTGACACTTAGAATATTTTTGAAGCAGTACAAATCAGTAACCTGACACTTAGAATATTTTGAAGCAGTACAAATCAGTAACCAGCGACACTTAGAATATTTTTGGAGCAGTACAAATCAGTAACCACTGACACTTAGAATATTTTTGAAGCAGTACAAATCAGTAACCAGCGACACTTAGAATATTTTTGGAGCAGTACAAATCAGTAACCACTGACACTTAGAATATTTTTGAAGCAGTACAAATCAGTAACCAGCGACACTTAGAATATTTTTGAAGCAGTACAAATCAGTAACCACTGACACTTAGAATATTTTTGAAGCAGTACAAATCAGTAACCAGCGACACTTAGAATATTTTTGAAGCAGTACAAATCAGTAACCACTGACACTTAGAATATTTTTGAAGCAGTACAAATCAGTAACCAGCGACACTTAGAATATCAGTACAAATCAGTAACCAGGACACTTAGAATATTTTTGGAGCAGTACAAATCAGTAACCAGCGACACTTAGAATATTTTTGAAGCAGTACAAATCAGTAACCTGACACTTAGAATATTTTTGAAGCAGTACAAATCAGTAACCAGCGACACTTATATTTTTGAAGCAGTACAAATCAGTAACCACTGACACTTAGAATATTTTTGAAGCAGTACAAATCAGTAACCGGACACTTAGAATATTTTTGAAGCAGTACAAATCAGTAACCAGGACACTTAGAATATTTTTGAAGCAGTACAAATCAGTAACCACTGACACTTAGAATATTTTTGGAGCATTTCAGTAACCAGCGACACTTAGAATATTTTTGGAGCAGTACAAATCAGTAACCAGCGACACTTAGAATATTTTTGAAGCAGTACAAATCAGTAACCAAGTGCATTTTTGAATTGGTTACTGATTTCTCCGTTGAAGTTGGGGCTGCGGTTGGCTTCAGTTAGTGGTGGGGGCTTAATTTTCGCCGAGGGGAGCGTGTCCCGGTAGTGTCTCCGAGGAAGTGGTACCTATTGAAGGGGGTGTTTCTGAATTTGGGCCCTTTTTGAGTGGCATTGCCGGATGGGTTTTGTGTTGAAGGCTTCCAAATCGGGTAGCTCAGCCGGATTTGACCCGGCGGTTCTACCGACTGTCACGCCTTCGAGGGGGGACTGTTGTCTAAGTTCAGGCCGAATTTGGTGAATTTCCTAAGTCGGGAAGTGGTCCAAACGGGTTTGGGAGTGAACCTGACAGCTCATACCAACTTTGGGGCTTCCAAGCCGGGTAGCACAGTCGGATTTGATCCGGCGGTTCTGCCGAATGCCTGGGCTTCGAGGGGGGCCTGCCCTCTGAGTTCAGGCCGAATTTGGTGAATTTCCTAAGTCGGGAAGTGGTCCAAACGGGGATGGGAGTGAACCTGACAGCTCATACCGACATTGGGGCTTCCAAGCCGGGTAGCTCAACCGGATTTGACCCGGCGATTCTGCCGACTTCCACGCCTTCGAGCGGGGACTCTCCTCTAAGTTCAGGCCGAATTTGGTGAATTTCCTAAGTCGGGAAGTGGTCCAAACGGGGATGGGAGTGAACCTAACTGCTCATACCAACTTTGAGGCTTTGGGGCCGGGTAGCACAGTCGGATTTGACCCGGCGGTTCTGCCGAATGCCTGGCCTTCGAGGGGGGCCTGCCCTCTGAGTTCAGGCCGAATTTGGTGATTTTCCTAAGTCGGGAAGTGGTCCAAACGGGGATGGGAGTGAACCTGACAGCTCATACCGACTTTGGGGCTTCCAAGCCGGGTAGCTCAACCGGATTTGATCCGGCGGTTCTAGCGACTGCCACGGCTTCGAGGGGGGACTGTTGTCTAAGTTCAGGCCGAATTTGGTGAATTTCCCGAGTCGGGAAGTGGTCCAAACGGGGATGGGAGTGAACCTGACAGCTCTTACCGACATTGAGGCTTCGGGGCCGGGTAGCTCAGTCGGATTTGACCCGGCGATTCTGCCGACTTCCACGCCTTCGAGCGGGGACTCTCCTCTAAGTTCAGGCCGAATTTGGTGAATTTCCTAAGTCGGGAAGTGGTCCAAACGGGGATGGGAGTGAACCTGACAGCTCTTACCGACTTTGGGGCTT
The DNA here is from genome assembly GCF_020745735.1 of Hemiscyllium ocellatum. Lineage (NCBI taxonomy): Eukaryota > Metazoa > Chordata > Chondrichthyes > Orectolobiformes > Hemiscylliidae > Hemiscyllium > Hemiscyllium ocellatum. The sequence continues at coordinate 57,494 of NW_026867810.1, forward strand.
CCAAGCCGGGTAGCTCAACCGGATTTGATCCGGCGGTTCTAGCGACTGTCACGCCTTCGAGGGGGGACTGTTGTATAAGTTCAGGCCGAATTTGGTGAATTTCCCGAGTCGGGAAGTGGTCCAAACGGGGATGGGAGTGAACCTGACAGCTCTTACCGACTTTGGGGCTTCCAAGCCGGGTAGCTCAACCGGATTTGATCCGGCGGTTCTGCCGACTGTCACGCCTTCGCGGGGGGACTGTTGTATAAGTTCAGGCCGAATTTGGTGAATTTCCCGAGTCGGGAAGTGGTCCAAACGGGGATGGGAGTGAACCTGACAGCTCTTACCGACTTTGAGGCTTCGGGGCCGGGTAGCTCAGCCGGATTTGATCCGGCGGTTCTGCCGACTGTCACGCCTTCGAGGGGGGACTGTCCTCTGAGTTCAGGCCGAATTTGGTGAATTTCCCGAGTCGGGAAGTGGTCCAAACGGGGATGGGAGTGAACCTGACAGCTCATACCGACTTTGAGGCTTCCAAGCCGGGTAGCTCAGCCGGATTTGACCCGGCGATTCTGCCGACTTCCACGCCTTCGAGGGGGGACTGCCCTCTGAGTTCAGGCCGAATTTGGTGCATTTCCCGAGTCGGGAAGTGGTCTCTGTCACAACGGGGGCAAGTGTCTGAAGAGGTAAAGTGAGTAACCAGCACAGCTTAGGGAAGGGTTCCAAAGTTCTCAACAATGTGAATTCGGTTACCAGGAAAGCTTAGGAAAGTTGCCTGACTGTCCCAAACGAATGAACTGCAAAACTTAGGGAACATGCCCGAAGATGCTTAAAAGTGTGAAATCAGTAAGCAGGAAAGCATAGGAAAGTGCCTGAAAGTGCTAAATGAGTAACATGAAAAACGTAGAAAAATGCCCGAAAATGTTTAAAAGTGTGAACTCAGTAACCAGCAAAACTTAGTAAAACGTTGGAAAAGCAGAAATGAGTAACCAGAAAAACTTAGAAAAATGTTTGAAAATGAGAAATGAGTAACCAGAAAAACTTAGAAAAATGTTTGAAAATGAGAAATGAGTAACCAAGAAAACTTAGAAAAATGCCCAAAAAGAAGAAATCAGTAACCAGAAAAACTTAGAAAAATGTTTGAAAATGAGAAATGAGTAACCAGAAAAACTTAGAAAAATGTTTGAAAATGAGAAATGAGTAACCAAGAAAACTTAGAAAAATGCCCAAAAAGAAGAAATCAGTAACCAGAAAAACTTAGAAAAATGTTTGAAAATGAGAAATGAGTAACCAAGAAAACTTAGAAAAATGTTTGAAAAAGAGAAATGAGTAACCAAGAAAACTTAGAAAAATGCCCAAAAATAAGAAATCAGTAACCAGAAAAACTTAGAAAAATGTTTGAAAATGAGAAATGAGTAACCAAGAAAACTTAGAAAAATGCCCAAAAAGAAGAAATCAGTAACCAGAAAAACTTAGAAAAATGTTTGAAAATGAGAAATGAGTAACCAAGAAAACTTAGAAAAATGCCCAAAAAGAAGAAATCAGTAACCAGAAAAACTTAGAAAAATGTTTGAAAATGAGAAATGAGTAACCAGAAAAACTTAGAAAAATGTTTGAAAATGAGAAATGAGTAACCAAGAAAACTTAGAAAAATGCCCAAAAAGAAGAAATCAGTAACCAGAAAAACTTAGAAAAATGTTTGAAAATGAGAAATGAGTAACCAAGAAAACTTAGAAAAATGCCCGAAAAGAAGAAATCAGTAACCAGAAAAACTTAGAAAAATTTTCGGCCAAGTGTGAAAAATATTCTAAGTGTCAGCGGAGGAAAATGCCGAAGCATCGGGAAAGATTCAAAAACTCATGCCGAACATGAGTTCCGAAGTGCCGGAGGAACTGGGCGAATTGAGCCCGGCGGTTGGCCAGATGTCGTTTTGAGTCTGCAGCCCGAAAACTTTAACTTTGTCTGCCGCGGAAGTCTGGACCGGGAAAAATCCAAACGGTTTTGCCGGGTTCGAGTTCCAGAGCGAAGCAGTCGAATTTGAAATTCAGACCCATTCAGTGCCACTTGACATTGTGACACAGTGAGGTTGGCGGGGTACCCGGAGATTTCTGGGAACACGATTTTTAGAACAAAATGGCGGCGCGGGACCACTTTGAAAGGCATCCGAAAAACGGTTCCGCGGGCAGAGCACTTGAATGACAGGCCTGTGTGCATGCCCAAGAGCTCTCGGAAGTCTAATTTTTGACACTTTGTCAAATTTTCGACAGACTTACCCAACTCTTGCTGCCTGTTCTAAGAATCAGTCAGAGGCCTGTGCGGCGGTCTCTTGACACTTTGGAGGGCGGGCAAACCCCACGTTGACTCCGGCCGTCCCTCCAAAAGGCACTTGCTATTGGGGGAAAGGATTGCAAGTAGCCTGGTTCCCGTGGGAGCGGCCAGGAAGGGTGCAGGCTGGCCCTTGCCTGAGCATTCCCAAAACCCTCTTCCGCTGAGAGCAGACCTCGCACGCCGCACTACCGGCTCTGGGAGTGGTTGGCCGCTATTGTACATAGTCCGGTCCTTCCTCTGCCACCCGGCAAGTGCGATGGCTCTGCCGCCCTGCGGTGCTCGTCACCCAGGTTTGGGGAACACGATACTTAGAACATGTTGGCGGCTCGGGACCTGCAGGCGAAAGGGGCCCCGTGGTGCTGAGCACATCGACCTCGGGTCTCAGTGCAAGCCGGAGAGTTCGCGGAAGTCTTAAAAGATTTTGACATCTGCTCAATTCTTTGACAGGCTTGCCTGACTCTTTCCGTCCGTTCTAAGAATCAGTCGGAGGCCGGGGCGGGGACGGTCTCTTGACACACGGAGGGTTGGCTTCCCTCCTCAGGTGTTTGTGTCGAAAATGAAGGCGAGAGATGCAAGCGTCCTGGTTCCCCTGGGTGCTGCCAGCAAGGGTGCAGGCTGACCCTTGCCTGAGCACTCCCAAAAGCCTCTTAAGCTGAGAGCAGGCGCCGCACTACCGGCTCTGGGAGTCGTTGGCCGCTATTGTACATAGTCCGGTCCTTCCTCTGCCACCCGGCAAGTGCGATGGCTCTGCCTCCCTGCGGTGCTCGTCACCCAGGTTTGGGGAACACGATACTTAGAACATGTTGGCGGCTCGGGACCTGCAGGCGAAGGGGGCCCCGTGGTGCTGAGCACATCGACCTCGCGTCTCAGTGCAAGCCGGAGAGTTCGCGGAAGTCTTAACAGGCTTGCCTGACTCTTTCCGTCCGTTCTAAGAATCAGTCGGAGGCCGGGGCGGGGACGGTCTCTTGACACACGGAGGGTTGGCTTCCCTCCTCAGGCGTTTGTGTCGAAAATGAAGGCGAGAGATGCAAGCGTCCTGGTTCCCCTGGGTGCTGCCAGCAAGGGTGCAGGCTGACCCTTGCCTGAGCACTCCCAAAAGCCTCTTAGGCTGAGAGCAGGCGCCGCACTACCGGCTCTGGGAGTCGTTGGCCGCTATTGTACATAGTCCGGTCCTTCCTCTGCCACCCGGCAAGTGCGATGGCTCTGCCTCCCTGCGGTGCCCGTCACCCAGGTTTGGAGAACACGATACTTAGAACATGTTGGCGGCTCGGGACCTGCAGGCGAAAGGGGCCCCGTGGTGCTGAGCACATCGACCTCGCGTCTCAGTGCAAGCCGGAGAGTTCGCGGAAGTCTTAACAGGCTTGCCTGACTCTTTCCGTCCGTTCTAAGAATCAGTCGGAGGCCGGGGCGGGGACGGTCTCTTGACACACGGAGGGTTGGCTTCCCTCCTCAGGCGTTTGTGTCGAAAATGAAGGCGAGAGATGCAAGCGTCCTGGTTCCCCTGGGTGCTGCCAGCAAGGGTGCAGGCTGACCCTTGCCTGAGCACTCCCAGAAGCCTCTTAGGCTGAGAGCAGACGCCGCACTACCGGCTCTGGGAGTCGTTGGCCGCTATTGTACATAGTCCGGTCCTTCCTCTGCCACCCGGCAAGTGCGATGGCTCTGCCTCCCTGCGGTGCCCGTCACCCAGGTTTGGAGAACACGATACTAAGAACATGTTGGCGGCTCGGGACCTGCAGGCGAAAGGGGCCCCGTGGTGCTTAGCACATCGACCTCGCGTCTCAGTGCAAGCCGGAGAGTTCGCGGAAGTCTAAAGCTTTTGACATTCGCTCAAAGCTTTGACAGGCTTGCCCGACTCTTTCCGTCCGTTCTAAGAATCAGTCAGAGGCTGGTGGGGAGGTCTCTTGACGCAAGGGGAGGGGTGGCGTCCCTCCTCAGGCGCTTGTGTCGAAAATGAAGGCGAGAGATGCAAGCGTCCTGGTTCCCCTGGGTGCTGCCAGCAAGGGTGCAGGCTGACCCTTGCCTGAGCACTCCCAGAAGCCTCTTAGGCTGAGAGCAGACGCCGCACAACCGGCTCTGGGAGTCGTTGGCCGCTATTGTACATAGTCCGGTCCTTCCTCTGCCACCCGGCAAGTGCGATGGCTCTGCCTCCCTGCGGTGCCCGTCACCCAGGATTGGAGAACACGATACTAAGAACATGTTGGCGGCTCGGGACCTGCAGGCGAAAGGGGCCCCGTGGTGCTTAGCACATCGACCTCGCGTCTCAGTGCAAGCCGGAGAGTTCGCGGAAGTCTAAAGCTTTTGACATTCGCTCAAAGCTTTGACAGGCTTGCCCGACTCTTTCCGTCCGTTCTAAGAATCAGTCAGAGGCCGGTGGGGAGGTCTCTTGACGCAAAGGGGAGGGGTGGCGTCCCTCCTCAGGCGCTTGTGTCGAAAAATGAAGGCGAGAGACGCGAGCGGCCTGGTTGCTTTGGGTGCTGCCAGGAAGGATGTGGTCTGACCCTTGCCTGAGCACATCCAAAAGCATGTGATGTTGAGAGCAGACCTCGAGCCCCGCACAACCGGCTCTGGGAGTCGTTGGCCGCTATTGTACATAGTCCGGTCCTTCCTCTGCCACCCGGCAAGTGCGATGGCTCTGTCGCCCTGTGGTGCCCGTCACCCAGGTTTGGGGAACACGATACTAAGAACATGTTGGCGGCTCGGGAC
>NW_026867810.1:72500-75000 GCF_020745735.1 Hemiscyllium ocellatum
GCACCCCCAATTAAGGAATAATAAACGCATCGATGCTAATAAGCCTTCCGCAAAGAGAAGGAAAGGGGTGTGGTCCGAGGAGGAGGAAACCCTCTTGGAACAATTAGAAATAAACCTAGCGGGCGCAAGGTTTATCAATGTCGAGATTGCGAAAGTCCTAACATCGAAGACTTCTAAGCAGATCTCAGACAAACGCAGGTTGCTCCAGCAAAAGCGGCTAGCCAAAGCCGCTGCCCCGACAAGCCCTCAGACGGTAGAAAGAGAGGAGCAAGAGCCCATACAAGAGGAAGAGAATGGCACGGATATTCCAGTTGAGCAACAATTTCCATATAAAATTCCGGCCAAACTTCCGAAACACAGGGAAGTTGATGAACAAATCAGACAGGCCGAGGAATTGTTGAAAAAAGCCAATGATCCACTCTGTATGGCTCAAGCTCGAGGGCTGGTAGACTGTATTACAGACGAAATAAACGGTGGACATGCTGGGGGACACTCCCGCAGAAGGCAAAAAGAGTGCAAAAGAAAGGCCGAAAAGAAGGGTAACAACAATGGTGCGAGGAAACGGTTTGCCACCAAAAAAGCGGTGTTTAAAGACACCCAAAAGCTATACCAAACCAACAGGCGCCAGCTAGCCAGAAAAATAATGGGTGCACCTGATACATCTAAGTGCCCCATCTCACGAGAAGAACTTGAGAAAAAGTTTCGTGAGAAATTGTCCGTGCCTAATAATAAGGCGGACTTAAGGAAATTTGCCGGCTATGCTGGACCTGTTGATGAAACCGTATTGCTGGGACCGATAAGGGAAGAAGAGGTAGAGGAAGCCCTGAGTGGAATAGACAAACACAGTGCACCAGGGCCCGATGGCAAAAAGCTGAAAGACCTAGAAGCCATTCAAGAGGCAGATGCCTCACGTATACCTCGCCTCTTCAACCTGTGGTTAAAAACCAAAGCGGTCCCAGAGACGATGAAAAAGAGCCGGACGGTACTAATCCCCAAGTGTGAGGATCCAGATCGACTTAAAAACCTCGACAACTGGCGCCCCATTACAATCGGGCCAATGCTCCTCCGTCTGTTCACCAAGATCCTGGCAAAGAGGTTGAGCAAGGCTGTGCAAATCAACCCAAGACAGAAAGGTTTCCTGGCAGCCACACCCGGGTGTAACGAAAATATTGCCATCCTCCAGAATATCATTAAAGGATCGAAAAAGAACAGAAAGGAGCTGGCCATTGTCTTTGTCGATCTGGCCAAAGCGTTCGACTCTGTCGGCCACAAATTGCTGATCAGCTCACTAAAAAGGATGAAATTACCGAATGCCTTCGTGGATTTGATCCGCGACCTCTACACTAATAACACCACGGTGATTGAGGGCAAAGGCAAACCCACGGAACAGATTAAGATCGAGCGAGGCGTTAAACAGGGCGATCCGCTTTCACCTTTGTTATTTAACATCGCAATAGACCCTCTGATCAGTACCCTGGAGCAGACAGGCCAGGGCATTACAATGCCGTACGGGGACAGGATGTTTAACTGTACCGCATTGGCCTTTGCGGATGACATTGCACTGCTGAGCAACTCTCACGCCGGGATGCAAGAGAACTTGAAAATCCTCCAATCCTACTGTGATAAGACAGGCCTAGACGTTAATGTCAATAAAACAAAAGGCTTCCACTTCACATGCAAAAGGAAGACCTTCATATATAATCACGTAGCGAAATGGAAGATCAGAAACGAAGCCATCAAATACATCCCACCAGGAGACACTGAGAAGTACCTGGGAGCCCGGATAGACCCATGGGCTGGCGTGAAAGAAAGCGAATGGGAGGAAAAGCTGAAAGCCTGGGTTGAAGGCCTGAGGTCGGCAGCACTCAAGCCAACTCAGAGATTGGAACTGCTCAAAGTGCATGTCATTCCAAGGTTATACTTCCATCTGATACTGACAGAAGCGTCACAAAATACATTGGTAAAGCTAGACCAGATCATTCGAAACGCGGTAAAAGAATTCCTACACTTGCCACAACATGTAACGGACGGCTTACTGTACTCAAGGAATAGAGACGGAGGTCTGGCAATACCCAAGCTCGAGGTTCAAATTCCATCCGCTATAATAAGAAAGCGTGAATCTCTTGAGCGCTCAACCGACCCCATCATAAGAGCTTCTTTCCAATTCAGGGAAGAAAGCAATAAGGAAACCATTGAGGAATATCGGTCACTAAACGTACTACAAGAAATTAAAGGTTTCCTGGTTGAGAAAAATATACCAGTTGTACCAGACCCGGAGGTGCTGACAATGATGCTAGAAGGCGGGCAATTGTCAGAAAAGCAAAAACAACGCTTGCTAAAACCCCCCAATGAGTACGGAGCATGGCGAGAGTGGGAATTCGAAAAGTGGAGTAATATGGAATGTCAGGGGACTGGCATTAAATACTTCCACGGAGACAGGATATCCAATGCCTGGCTCAAACCGCACGCAAAGAATCGATCTAGGTACGTTATTTCAAGC
>NW_026867810.1:80000-87500 GCF_020745735.1 Hemiscyllium ocellatum
ACCAGCGACACTTAGAATATTTTTGAAGCAGTACAAATCAGTAACCACTGACACTTAGAATATTTTTGGAGCATTACAAATCAGTAACCAGCGACACTTAGAATATTTTTGGAGCAGTACAAATCAGTAACCAGCGACACTTAGAATATTTTTGAAGCAGTACAAATCAGTAACCAAGTGCATTTTTGAATTGGTTACTGATTTCTCCGTTGAAGTTGGGGCTGCGGTTGGCTTCAGTTAGTGGTGGGGGCTTAATTTTCGCCGAGGGGAGCGTGTCCCGGTAGTGTCTCCGAGGAAGTGGTACCTATTGAAGGGGGTGGTTCTGAATTTGGGCCCTTTTTGAGTGGCATTGCCGGATGGGTTTTGTGTTGAAGGCTTCCAAATCGGGTAGCTCAGCCGGATTTGACCCGGCGGTTCTACCGACTGTCACGCCTTCGAGGGGGGACTGTTGTCTAAGTTCAGGCCGAATTTGGTGAATTTCCTAAGTCGGGAAGTGGTCCCAACGGGTTGGGAGTGAACCTAACTGCTCATACCAACTTTGAGGCTTTGGGGCCGGGTAGCACAGTCGGATTTGACCCGGCGGTTCTGCCGAATGCCTGGCCTTCGAGGGGGGCCTGCCCTCTGAGTTCAGGCCGAATTTGGTGATTTTCCTAAGTCGGGAAGTGGTCCAAACGGGGATGGGAGTGAACCTGACAGCTCATACCGACTTTGGGGCTTCGGGGCCGGGTAGCTCAACCGGATTTGACCCGGCGATTCTGCCGACTTCCACGCCTTCGAGCGGGGACTCTCCTCTAAGTTCAGGCCGAATTTGGTGAATTTCCTAAGTCGGGAAGTGGTCCAAACGGGGATGGGAGTGAACCTAACTGCTCATACCAACTTTGAGGCTTTGGGGCCGGGTAGCACAGTCGGATTTGACCCGGCGGTTCTGCCGAATGCCTGGCCTTCGAGGGGGGCCTGCCCTCTGAGTTCAGGCCGAATTTGGTGATTTTCCTAAGTCGGGAAGTGGTCCAAACGGGGATGGGAGTGAACCTGACAGCTCATACCGACTTTGGGGCTTCCAAGCCGGGTAGCTCAACCGGATTTGATCCGGCGGTTCTAGCGACTGCCACGGCTTCGAGGGGGGACTGTTGTCTAAGTTCAGGCCGAATTTGGTGAATTTCCCGAGTCGGGAAGTGGTCCAAACGGGGATGGGAGTGAACCTGACAGCTCTTACCGACATTGAGGCTTCGGGGCCGGGTAGCTCAGTCGGATTTGACCCGGCGATTCTGCCGACTTCCACGCCTTCGAGCGGGGACTCTCCTCTAAGTTCAGGCCGAATTTGGTGAATTTCCTAAGTCGGGAAGTGGTCCAAACGGGAATGGGAGTGAACCTGACAGCTCTTACCGACTTTGGGGCTTCCAAGCCGGGTAGCTCAACCGGATTTGATCCGGCGGTTCTAGCGACTGTCACGCCTTCGAGGGGGGACTGTTGTATAAGTTCAGGCCGAATTTGGTGAATTTCCCGAGTCGGGAAGTGGTCCAAACGGGGATGGGAGTGAACCTGACAGCTCTTACCGACTTTGGGGCTTCCAAGCCGGGTAGCTCAACCGGATTTGATCCGGCGGTTCTGCCGACTGTCACGCCTTCGAGGGGGGACTGTTGTATAAGTTCAGGCCGAATTTGGTGAATTTCCCGAGTCGGGAAGTGGTCCAAACGGGGATGGGAGTGAACCTGACAGCTCTTACCGACTTTGAGGCTTCGGGGCCGGGTAGCTCAGCCGGATTTGATCCGGCGGTTCTGCCGACTGTCACGCCTTCGAGGGGGGACTGTCCTCTGAGTTCAGGCCGAATGTGGTGAATTTCCCGAGTCGGGAAGTGGTCCAAACGGGGATGGGAGTGAACCTGACAGCTCATACCGACTTTGAGGCTTCCAAGCCGGGTAGCTCAGCCGGATTTGACCCGGCGATTCTGCCGACTTCCACGCCTTCGAGGGGGGACTGCCCTCTGAGTTCAGGCCGAATTTGGTGCATTTCCCGAGTCGGGAAGTGGTCTCTGTCACAACGGGGGCAAGTGTCTGAAGAGGTAAAGTGAGTAACCAGCACAGCTTAGGGAAGGGTTCCAAAGTTCTCAACAATGTGAATTCGGTTACCAGGAAAGCTTAGGAAAGTTGCCTGACTGTCCCAAACGAATGAACTGCAAAACTTAGGGAACATGCCCGAAGATGCTTAAAAGTGTGAAATCAGTAAGCAGGAAAGCATAGGAAAGTGCCTGAAAGTGCTAAATGAGTAACATGAAAAACGTAGAAAAATGCCCGAAAATGTTTAAAAGTGTGAACTCAGTAACCAGCAAAACTTAGTAAAACGTTGGAAAAGCAGAAATGAGTAACCAGAAAAACTTAGAAAAATGTTTGAAAATGAGAAATGAGTAACCAGAAAAACTTAGAAAAATGTTTGAAAATGAGAAATGAGTAACCAAGAAAACTTAGAAAAATGCCCAAAAAGAAGAAATCAGTAACCAGAAAAACTTAGAAAAATGTTTGAAAATGAGAAATGAGTAACCAGAAAAACTTAGAAAAATGTTTGAAAATGAGAAATGAGTAACCAAGAAAACTTAGAAAAATGCCCAAAAAGAAGAAATCAGTAACCAGAAAAACTTAGAAAAATGTTTGAAAATGAGAAATGAGTAACCAAGAAAACTTAGAAAAATGTTTGAAAATGAGAAATGAGTAACCAAGAAAACTTAGAAAAATGCCCAAAAAGAAGAAATCAGTAACCAGAAAAACTTAGAAAAATGTTTGAAAATGAGAAATGAGTAACCAAGAAAACTTAGAAAAATGCCCAAAAAGAAGAAATCAGTAACCAGAAAAACTTAGAAAAATGTTTGAAAATGAGAAATGAGTAACCAAGAAAACTTAGAAAAATGCCCAAAAAGAAGAAATCAGTAACCAGAAAAACTTAGAAAAATGTTTGAAAATGAGAAATGAGTAACCAGAAAAACTTAGAAAAATGTTTGAAAATGAGAAATGAGTAACCAAGAAAACTTAGAAAAATGCCCAAAAAGAAGAAATCAGTAACCAGAAAAACTTAGAAAAATGTTTGAAAATGAGAAATGAGTAACCAAGAAAACTTAGAAAAATGCCCGAAAAGAAGAAATCAGTAACCAGAAAAACTTAGAAAAATTTTCGGCCAAGTGTGAAAAATATTCTAAGTGTCAGCGGAGGAAAATGCCGAAGCATCGGGAAAGATTCAAAAACTCATGCCGAACATGAGTTCCGAAGTGCCGGAGGAACTGGGCGAATTGAGCCCGGCGGTTGGCCAGATGTCGTTTTGAGTCTGCAGCCCGAAAACTTTAACTTTGTCTGCCGCGGAAGTCTGGACCGGGAAAAATCCAAACGGTTTTGCCGGGTTCGAGTTCCAGAGCGAAGCAGTCGAATTTGAAATTCAGACCCATTCAGTGCCACTTGACATTGTGACACAGTGAGGTTGGCGGGGTACCCGGAGATTTCTGGGAACACGATTTTTAGAACAAAATGGCGGCGCGGGACCACTTTGAAAGGCATCCGAAAAACGGTTCCGCGGGCAGAGCACTTGAATGACAGGCCTGTGTGCATGCCCAAGAGCTCTCGGAAGTCTAATTTTTGACACTTTGTCAAATTTTCGACAGACTTACCCAACTCTTGCTGCCTGTTCTAAGAATCAGTCAGAGGCCTGTGCGGCGGTCTCTTGACACTTTGGAGGGCGGGCAAACCCCACGTTGACTCCGGCCGTCCCTCCAAAAGGCACTTGCTATTGGGGGAAAGGATTGCAAGTAGCCTGGTTCCCGTGGGAGCGGCCAGGAAGGGTGCAGGCTGGCCCTTGCCTGAGCATTCCCAAAACCCTCTTCCGCTGAGAGCAGACCTCGCACGCCGCACTACCGGCTCTGGGAGTGGTTGGCCGCTATTGTACATAGTCCGGTCCTTCCTCTGCCACCCGGCAAGTGCGATGGCTCTGCCGCCCTGCGGTGCTCGTCACCCAGGTTTGGGGAACACGATACTTAGAACATGTTGGCGGCTCGGGACCTGCAGGCGAAAGGGGCCCCGTGGTGCTGAGCACATCGACCTCGGGTCTCAGTGCAAGCCGGAGAGTTCGCGGAAGTCTTAAAAGATTTTGACATCTGCTCAATTCTTTGACAGGCTTGCCTGACTCTTTCCGTCCGTTCTAAGAATCAGTCGGAGGCCGGGGCGGGGACGGTCTCTTGACACACGGAGGGTTGGCTTCCCTCCTCAGGTGTTTGTGTCGAAAATGAAGGCGAGAGATGCAAGCGTCCTGGTTCCCCTGGGTGCTGCCAGCAAGGGTGCAGGCTGACCCTTGCCTGAGCACTCCCAAAAGCCTCTTAAGCTGAGAGCAGGCGCCGCACTACCGGCTCTGGGAGTCGTTGGCCGCTATTGTACATAGTCCGGTCCTTCCTCTGCCACCCGGCAAGTGCGATGGCTCTGCCTCCCTGCGGTGCTCGTCACCCAGGTTTGGGGAACACGATACTTAGAACATGTTGGCGGCTCGGGACCTGCAGGCGAAGGGGGCCCCGTGGTGCTGAGCACATCGACCTCGCGTCTCAGTGCAAGCCGGAGAGTTCGCGGAAGTCTTAACAGGCTTGCCTGACTCTTTCCGTCCGTTCTAAGAATCAGTCGGAGGCCGGGGCGGGGACGGTCTCTTGACACACGGAGGGTTGGCTTCCCTCCTCAGGCGTTTGTGTCGAAAATGAAGGCGAGAGATGCAAGCGTCCTGGTTCCCCTGGGTGCTGCCAGCAAGGGTGCAGGCTGACCCTTGCCTGAGCACTCCCAAAAGCCTCTTAGGCTGAGAGCAGGCGCCGCACTACCGGCTCTGGGAGTCGTTGGCCGCTATTGTACATAGTCCGGTCCTTCCTCTGCCACCCGGCAAGTGCGATGGCTCTGCCTCCCTGCGGTGCCCGTCACCCAGGTTTGGAGAACACGATACTTAGAACATGTTGGCGGCTCGGGACCTGCAGGCGAAAGGGGCCCCGTGGTGCTGAGCACATCGACCTCGCGTCTCAGTGCAAGCCGGAGAGTTCGCGGAAGTCTTAACAGGCTTGCCTGACTCTTTCCGTCCGTTCTAAGAATCAGTCGGAGGCCGGGGCGGGGACGGTCTCTTGACACACGGAGGGTTGGCTTCCCTCCTCAGGCGTTTGTGTCGAAAATGAAGGCGAGAGATGCAAGCGTCCTGGTTCCCCTGGGTGCTGCCAGCAAGGGTGCAGGCTGACCCTTGCCTGAGCACTCCCAGAAGCCTCTTAGGCTGAGAGCAGACGCCGCACTACCGGCTCTGGGAGTCGTTGGCCGCTATTGTACATAGTCCGGTCCTTCCTCTGCCACCCGGCAAGTGCGATGGCTCTGCCTCCCTGCGGTGCCCGTCACCCAGGTTTGGAGAACACGATACTAAGAACATGTTGGCGGCTCGGGACCTGCAGGCGAAAGGGGCCCCGTGGTGCTTAGCACATCGACCTCGCGTCTCAGTGCAAGCCGGAGAGTTCGCGGAAGTCTAAAGCTTTTGACATTCGCTCAAAGCTTTGACAGGCTTGCCCGACTCTTTCCGTCCGTTCTAAGAATCAGTCAGAGGCTGGTGGGGAGGTCTCTTGACGCAAGGGGAGGGGTGGCGTCCCTCCTCAGGCGCTTGTGTCGAAAATGAAGGCGAGAGATGCAAGCGTCCTGGTTCCCCTGGGTGCTGCCAGCAAGGGTGCAGGCTGACCCTTGCCTGAGCACTCCCAGAAGCCTCTTAGGCTGAGAGCAGACGCCGCACAACCGGCTCTGGGAGTCGTTGGCCGCTATTGTACATAGTCCGGTCCTTCCTCTGCCACCCGGCAAGTGCGATGGCTCTGCCTCCCTGCGGTGCCCGTCACCCAGGATTGGAGAACACGATACTAAGAACATGTTGGCGGCTCGGGACCTGCAGGCGAAAGGGGCCCCGTGGTGCTTAGCACATCGACCTCGCGTCTCAGTGCAAGCCGGAGAGTTCGCGGAAGTCTAAAGCTTTTGACATTCGCTCAAAGCTTTGACAGGCTTGCCCGACTCTTTCCGTCCGTTCTAAGAATCAGTCAGAGGCCGGTGGGGAGGTCTCTTGACGCAAAGGGGAGGGGTGGCGTCCCTCCTCAGGCGCTTGTGTCGAAAAATGAAGGCGAGAGACGCGAGCGGCCTGGTTGCTTTGGGTGCTGCCAGGAAGGATGTGGTCTGACCCTTGCCTGAGCACATCCAAAAGCATGTGATGTTGAGAGCAGACCTCGAGCCCCGCACAACCGGCTCTGGGAGTCGTTGGCCGCTATTGTACATAGTCCGGTCCTTCCTCTGCCACCCGGCAAGTGCGATGGCTCTGTCGCCCTGTGGTGCCCGTCACCCAGGTTTGGGGAACACGATACTAAGAACATGTTGGCGGCTCGGGACCTGCAGGCGAAAGGGGCCCCGTGGTGCTGAGCACATCGACCTCGGGTCTCAGTGCAAGCCAGAGAGTTCGCGGAAGTCTAAAGCTTTTGACATACGCTCAAATCTTTGACAGGCTTGCCCGACTCTTTCCGTCCGTTCTAAGAATCAGTCAGAGGCCGGTGGGGAGGTCTCTTGACGCAAGGGGAGGGGTGGCGTCCCTCCTCAGGCGCTTGTGTCGAAAAATGAAGGCGAGAGACACGAGCGGCCTGGTTGCTTTGGGTGCTGCCAGGAAGGATGTGGTCTGACCCTTGCCTGAGCACTCACAGAAGCATGTGACGTTGAGAGCAGACCTCGAGCCCCGCACGACCGGCTCTGGGAGTGGTTGGCCGCTATGGTACATAGTCCGGTCCTTCCTCTGCCACCCGGCAAGTGCGATGGCTCTGCCGCCCTGTGGTGCCCGTCACCCAGGTTTGGGGAACACGATACTAAGAACATGTTGGCGGCTCGGGACCTGCAGGCGAAAGGGGCCCCGGGGTGCTTAGCACATCGACCTCGTGTCTCAGTGCAAGCCGGAGGGTTCGCGGCAGTCTAAAGCTTTTGACATTCGCTCAAAGCTTTGACAGGCTTGCCCGACTCTTTCCGTCCGTTCTAAGAATCAGTCAGAGGCCAGTGCGGAGGTCTCTTGACACAAGGGGAGGGGTGGTGTCCCTCCTCAGGCGCTTGTGTCGAAAATGAAGGCGGGAGACGCAAGCGTCCTGGTTCCCCCTGGGTGCTGCCAGCAAGGGTGCAGGCTGACCCTTGCCTGAGCACTCCCAAAAGCCTCTTAGGCTGAGAGCAGACGCCGCGCTACCGGCTCTGGGAGTCGTTGGCCGCTATGGTACATAGTCCGGTCCTTCCTCTGCCACCCGGCAAGTGCGATGGCTCTGCCGCCCTGTGGTGCTCGTCACCCAGTTTTCCAACCCGGACCCGCGAGCGTGGTGCGAGGGGCGACTTCGCTGCGGTCCACACTTTGATCGATCTGGCTCCGACCGTCTGGTGTGGGAGGTCCCTTGGCGGGCCGGCTTTCCTGTTAAGGGGCCGTTGCTCCAGGGCCTTGTGGTTCTTCCCTGATGCCACC
>NW_026867810.1:97500-103728 GCF_020745735.1 Hemiscyllium ocellatum
AAGCAGTACAAATCAGTAACCACTGACACTTAGAATATTTTTGAAGCAGTACAAATCAGTAACCAGCGACACTTAGAATATTTTTGAAGCAGTACAAATCAGTAACCACTGACACTTAGAATATTTTTGAAGCAGTACAAATCAGTAACCGCTGACACTTAGAATATTTTTGAAGCAGTACAAATCAGTAACCAGCGACACTTAGAATATTTTTGAAGCAGTACAAATCAGTAACCGCTGACACTTAGAATATTTTTGAAGCAGTACAAATCAGTAACCAGCGACACTTAGAATATTTTTGGAGCAGTACAAATCAGTAACCAGCCCCACTTAGAATATTTTTGAGCAGTACAAATCAGTAACCAGCGACACTTAGAATATTTTTGAAGCAGTACAAATCAGTAACCACTGACACTTAGAATATTTTTGAAGCAGTACAAATCAGTAACCAGCGACACTTAGAATATTTTTGAGCAGTACAAATCAGTAACCAGCGACACTTAGAATATTTTTTAGCAGTACAAATCAGTAACCAGCGACACTTAGAATATTTTTGGAGCAGTACAAATCAGTAACCAGCGCCACTTAGAATATTTTTGAGCAGTACAAATCAGTAACCAGCGACACTTAGAATATTTTTGAAGCAGTACAAATCAGTAACCACTGACACTTAGAATATTTTTGAAGCAGTACAAATCAGTAACCAGCGACACTTAGAATATTTTTGGAGCAGTACAAATCAGTAACCAGCGACACTTAGAATATTTTTGAAGCAGTACAAATCAGTAACCAGCGACACTTAGAATATTTTTGGAGCAGTACAAATCAGTAACCAGCGACACTTAGAATATTTTTGAAGCAGTACAAATCAGTAACCACTGACACTTAGAATATTTTTGAAGCAGTACAAATCAGTAACCAGCGACACTTAGAATATTTTTGAAGCAGTACAAATCAGTAACCACTGACACTTAGAATATTTTTGAAGCAGTACAAATCAGTAACCAGCGACACTTAGAATATTTTTGGAGCAGTACAAATCAGTAACCACTGACACTTAGAATATTTTTGAAGCAGTACAAATCAGTAACCAGCGACACTTAGAATATTTTTGAAGCAGTACAAATCAGTAACCACTGACACTTAGAATATTTTTGAAGCAGTACAAATCAGTAACCGCTGACACTTAGAATATTTTTGAAGCAGTACAAATCAGTAACCAGCGACACTTAGAATATTTTTGGAGCAGTACAAATCAGTAACCACTGACACTTAGAATATTTTTGAAGCAGTACAAATCAGTAACCAGCGACACTTAGAATATTTTTGGAGCAGTACAAATCAGTAACCACTGACACTTAGAATATTTTTGAAGCAGTACAAATCAGTAACCAGCGACACTTAGAATATTTTTGAAGCAGTACAAATCAGTAACCACTGACACTTAGAATATTTTTGAAGCAGTACAAATCAGTAACCAGCGACACTTAGAATATTTTTGAAGCAGTACAAATCAGTAACCACTGACACTTAGAATATTTTTGAGCAGTACAAATCAGTAACCAGCGACACTTAGAATATTTTTGAAGCAGTACAAATCAGTAACCAGCGACACTTAGAATATTTTTGGAGCAGTACAAATCAGTAACCAGCGACACTTAGAATATTTTTGAAGCAGTACAAATCAGTAACCACTGACACTTAGAATATTTTTGAAGCAGTACAAATCAGTAACCAGCGACACTTAGAATATTTTTGAAGCAGTACAAATCAGTAACCACTGACACTTAGAATATTTTTGAAGCAGTACAAATCAGTAACCGCTGACACTTAGAATATTTTTGAAGCAGTACAAATCAGTAACCAGCGACACTTAGAATATTTTTGGAGCAGTACAAATCAGTAACCACTGACACTTAGAATATTTTTGGAGCATTACAAATCAGTAACCAGCGACACTTAGAATATTTTTGGAGCAGTACAAATCAGTAACCAGCGACACTTAGAATATTTTTGAAGCAGTACAAATCAGTAACCAAGTGCATTTTTGAATTGGTTACTGATTTCTCCGTTGAAGTTGGGGCTGCGGTTGGCTTCAGTTAGTGGTGGGGGCTTAATTTTCGCCGAGGGGAGCGTGTCCCGGTAGTGTCTCCGAGGAAGTGGTACCTATTGAAGGGGGTGTTTCTGAATTTGGGCCCTTTTTGAGTGGCATTGCCGGATGGGTTTTGTGTTGAAGGCTTCCAAATCGGGTAGCTCAGCCGGATTTGACCCGGCGGTTCTACCGACTGTCACGCCTTCGAGGGGGGACTGTTGTCTAAGTTCAGGCCGAATTTGGTGAATTTCCTAAGTCGGGAAGTGGTCCCAACGGGTTTGGAGTGAACCTAACTGCTCATACCAACTTTGAGGCTTTGGGGCCGGGTAGCACAGTCGGATTTGACCCGGCGGTTCTGCCGAATGCCTGGCCTTCGAGGGGGGCCTGCCCTCTGAGTTCAGGCCGAATTTGGTGATTTTCCTAAGTCGGGAAGTGGTCCAAACGGGGATGGGAGTGAACCTGACAGCTCATACCGACTTTGGGGCTTCCAAGCCGGGTAGCTCAACCGGATTTGATCCGGCGATTCTGCCGACTTCCACGCCTTCGAGCGGGGACTCTCCTCTAAGTCAGGCCGAATTTGGTGAATTTCCTAAGTCGGGAAGTGGTCCAAACGGGGATGGGAGTGAACCTAACTGCTCATACCAACTTTGAGGCTTTGGGCCGGGTAGCACAGTCGGATTTGACCCGGCGGTTCTGCCGAATGCCTGGCCTTCGAGGGGGCCTGCCCTCTGAGTTCAGGCCGAATTTGGTGATTTTCCTAAGTCGGGAAGTGGTCCAAACGGGGATGGGAGTGAACCTGACAGCTCATACCGACTTTGGGGCTTCCAAGCCGGGTAGCTCAACCGGATTTGATCCGGCGGTTCTAGCGACTGCCACGGCTTCGAGGGGGGACTGTTGTCTAAGTTCAGGCCGAATTTGGTGAATTTTCCCGAGTCGGGAAGTGGTCCAAACGGGGATGGGAGTGAACCTGACAGCTCTTACCGACATTGAGGCTTCGGGGCCGGGTAGCTCAGTCGGATTTGACCCGGCGATTCTGCCGACTTCCACGCCTTCGAGCGGGGACTCTCCTCTAAGTTCAGGCCGAATTTGGTGAATTTCCTAAGTCGGGAAGTGGTCCAAACGGGGATGGGAGTGAACCTGACAGCTCTTACCGACTTTGGGGCTTCCAAGCCGGGTAGCTCAACCGGATTTGATCCGGCGGTTCTAGCGACTGTCACGCCTTCGAGGGGGGACTGTTGTATAAGTTCAGGCCGAATTTGGTGAATTTCCCGAGTCGGGAAGTGGTCCAAACGGGGATGGGAGTGAACCTGACAGCTCTTACCGACTTTGGGGCTTCCAAGCCGGGTAGCTCAACCGGATTTGATCCGGCGGTTCTGCCGACTGTCACGCCTTCGAGGGGGGACTGTTGTATAAGTTCAGGCCGAATTTGGTGAATTTCCCGAGTCGGGAAGTGGTCCAAACGGGGATGGGAGTGAACCTGACAGCTCTTACCGACTTTGAGGCTTCGGGGCCGGGGTAGCTCAGCCGGATTTGATCCGGCGGTTCTGCCGACTGTCACGCCTTCGAGGGGGGACTGTCCTCTGAGTTCAGGCCGAATTTGGTGAATTTCCCGAGTCGGGAAGTGGTCCAAACGGGGATGGGAGTGAACCTGACAGCTCATACCGACTTTGAGGCTTCCAAGCCGGGTAGCTCAGCCGGATTTGACCCCGCGATTCTGCCGACTTCCACGCCTTCGAGGGGGACCTGCCCTCTGAGTTCAGGCCGAATTTGGTGCATTTCCCGAGTCGGGAAGTGGTCTCTGTCACAACGGGGGCAAGTGTCTGAAGAGGTAAAGTGAGTAACCAGCACAGCTTAGGAAGGGTTCCAAAGTTCTCAACAATGTGAATTCGGTTACCAGGAAAGCTTAGGAAAGTTGCCTGACTGTCCCAAACGAATGAACTGCAAAACTTAGGGAACATGCCCGAAGATGCTTAAAAGTGTGAAATCAGTAAGCAGGAAAGCATAGGAAAGTGCCTGAAAGTGCTAAATGAGTAACATGAAAAACGTAGAAAAATGCCCGAAAATGTTTAAAAGTGTGAACTCAGTAACCAGCAAAACTTAGTAAAACGTTGGAAAAGCAGAAATGAGTAACCAGAAAAACTTAGAAAAATGTTTGAAAATGAGAAATGAGTAACCAGAAAAACTTAGAAAAATGTTTGAAAATGAGAAATGAGTAACCAAGAAAACTTAGAAAAATGCCCAAAAAGAAGAAATCAGTAACCAGAAAAACTTAGAAAAATGTTTGAAAATGAGAAATGAGTAACCAGAAAAACTTAGAAAAATGTTTGAAAATGAGAAATGAGTAACCAAGAAAACTTAGAAAAATGCCCAAAAAGAAGAAATCAGTAACCAGAAAAACTTAGAAAAATGTTTGAAAATGAGAAATGAGTAACCAAGAAAACTTAGAAAAATGTTTGAAAATGAGAAATGAGTAACCAAGAAAACTTAGAAAAATGCCAAAAAGAAGAAATCAGTAACCAGAAAAACTTAGAAAAATGTTTGAAAATGAGAAATGAGTAACCAAGAAAACTTAGAAAAATCCCAAAAAGAAGAAATCAGTAACCAAAAAACTTAGAAAAATGTTTGAAAATGAGAAATGAGTAACCAGAAAAACTTAGAAAAATGCCCAAAAAGAAGAAATCAGTAACCAGAAAAACTTAGAAAAATGTTTGAAAATGAGAAATGAGTAACCAGAAAAACTTAGAAAAATGTTTGAAAATGAGAAATGAGTAACCAAGAAAACTTAGAAAAATGCCCAAAAAGAAGAAATCAGTAACCAGAAAAACTTAGAAAAATGTTTGAAAATGAGAAATGAGTAACCAAGAAAACTTAGAAAATGCCCGAAAAGAAGAAATCAGTAACCAGAAAAAACTTAGAAAAATTTTCGGCCAAGTGTGAAAAATATTCTAAGTGTCAGCGGAGGAAAATGCCGAAGCATCGGGAAAGATTCAAAAACTCATGCCGAACATGAGTTCCGAAGTGCCGGAGGAACTGGGCGAATTGAGCCCGGCGGTTGGCCAGATGTCGTTTTGAGTCTGCAGCCCGAAAACTTAACTTTGTCTGCCGCGGAAGTCTGGACCGGGAAAAATCCAAACGGTTTTTGCCGGGTTCGAGTTCCAGAGCGAAGCAGTCGAATTTGAAATTCAGACCCATTCAGTGCCACTTGACATTGTGACACAGTGAGGTTGGCGGGGTACCCGGAGATTTCTGGGAACACGATTTTTAGAACAAAATGGCGGCGCGGGACCACTTTGAAAGGCATCCGAAAAACGGTTCCGCGGGCAGAGCACTTGAATGACAGGCCTGTGTGCATGCCCAAGAGCTCTCGGAAGTCTAATTTTTGACACTTTGTCAAATTTTCGACAGACTTACCCAACTCTTGCTGCCTGTTCTAAGAATCAGTCAGAGGCCTGTGCGGCGGTCTCTTGACACTTTGGAGGGCGGGCAAACCCCACGTTGACTCCGGCCGTCCCTCCAAAAGGCACTTGCTATTGGGGAAAGGATTGCAAGTAGCCTGGTTCCCGTGGGAGCGGCCAGGAAGGGTGCAGGCTGGCCCTTGCCTGAGCATTCCCAAAACCCTCTTCCGCTGAGAGCAGACCTCGCACGCCGCACTACCGGCTCTGGGAGTGGTTGGCCGCTATTGTACATAGTCCGGTCCTTCTCTGCCACCCGGCAAGTGCGATGGCTCTGCCGCCCTGCGGTGCCGTCACCCAGGTTTGGGGAACACGATACTTAGAACATGTTGGCGGCTCGGGACCTGCAGGCGAAAGGGGCCCCGTGGTGCTGAGCACATCGACCTCGGGTCTCAGTGCAAGCCGGAGAGTTCGCGGAAGTCTTAAAAGATTTTGACATCTGCACAAATCTTTGACAGGCTTGCCTGACTCTTTCCGTCCGTTCTAAGAATCAGTCGGAGGCCGGGCGGGGACGGTCTCTTGACACACGGAGGTTGGCTTCCCTCCTCAGGTGTTTGTGTCGAAAAAGAAGGCGAGAGATGCAAGCGTCCTGGTTCCCCTGGGTGCTGCCAGCAAGGGGGCAGGCTGACCCTTGCCTGAGCACTCCCAAAAGCCTCTTAAGCTGAGAGCAGGGCGCCGCACTAA
>NW_026867811.1:0-103691 GCF_020745735.1 Hemiscyllium ocellatum
CCGGCAACCAGCCGCCAGCTTTGTGAGGGTCAGGTACATGTTGTCTTGGGACGGGGTTGTTGGATTGTTGTATAATATGATCTCCTCTGTACTTTTAATCTTGAATGTTTTTAAATGTACATTGCTTCAATTTATGAATTCTAAGTACAGAAGCAAAATATAAACATCTCCTTGCATGCATCCCAACATGTGCATAGGAGCCAAGACTGCCTCAAGATTTACTGAGGTGCTGAATCA
Source organism: Hemiscyllium ocellatum (assembly GCF_020745735.1). Classification (NCBI taxonomy): domain Eukaryota; kingdom Metazoa; phylum Chordata; class Chondrichthyes; order Orectolobiformes; family Hemiscylliidae; genus Hemiscyllium; species Hemiscyllium ocellatum. The sequence continues at coordinate 238 of NW_026867811.1, forward strand.
ATAGCTCTTTCCCTTTTCATTAATGAAGGTGGTGCCCAGCAGACTCCTGCTCACAGTCGGTGTCAGCCTTTGTTGGAGAGATAGGATAGCAAAACCGAGACACCAATGTAGCCAAGTAATCTGAAGTCATACTTTGGTGCTTTTAATCGCCTCAAACGCATGCCATTCAGAATATGTCAAGGCTTTAGTGGTACCAGGCTCCCAAGACAGCAGGATGGATAACAAAGAGGAGAGCTGAAGTGTTATCCTTATCAAGCCTGAAACGTCTTCACAAACCTCCATCAAGTTAGTTAAATGCAGTGTCCCGTCAGAAATCCCATGCAGACACTTCCTACTCAATCCACCTTTCTCCATGTGACTACTAATTTTGACCAGAATAAGTATTACTGGAAGCTTCTCCACCAAATTAATTGGCAGGTGGGACTAGATAGGGTTGGAATATCTGGTCGGCATGAACAGGTTGGACCGATGGGTCTGTTTCCATGCCTGTACATCTCTATGACTCTATAATTGCTGAGATTAGCTTTACAACCTTTCTGAAATCAGGCTGCAGTGTTTGCAGTTCTCCAGTCTTCTAGCACCTCTCCCAAGTCCATGGGAGACTGATAAATTATGGCTTCTACAATTTCTGTCGTTCTTCCTTCAAGATTGTTGGATGCATTTCATGAGTGCCTTGTCTCAAACTTTAAGTACCAAATGCTTATCGAAGACTTCTTTCATGTTAATTTTGAACTCTTGGAGGAGGCATGTTGCGGCTGTACAGAACATGGTTAGGCCACTGTTGGAATATTGTGTGCAATTCTGATCTCCTTTCAATGAAAAGATGTTGTGAAAACTTGAAAGGGTTCAGAAATGATTTACTACAATGTTGCAGGGTTGGAGAGATTTGAGACTATAGGGAGAGGCTGAACAGACTGGAGCTGTTTTCCCTGGAGCGTTGGAGTCTGAGGGGTAACCGTATAGAGATTTACAAATTTATGAGGGGCATGCATATGATAAATAGACAAAGTCTTTTCCCTGGGTTTGGTCTGTTTCCATGCTGTACATCTCTATGACTCTGTTGGTTGCATCTGTAAGATCCTGAATCAGCACCTTGAGGAGAATTAGAGCGAAGTGAGAACAGAGGGGGTGAGAGAGAGTGGGATGGTGCTTTCAATTTTGTGGAATAACAAAAGAAAAGTATAATCTGCAGAAAGTAGAATTGCTTGTTCAGAATTGTTACCCTGAACTGTGTGATGACTTTTGTAATCTCTTTTTACAGGTTATTTGAAGATCTGAAGAAGGAAATTTCAAAATCGACAGATGAAGGCCTCATGCCCGAAGCATTGACTTCTGATCCTCGGATGCTGCCTGACCTACAGTGCTTTTCCAGCGTCACACTTTTGAACTCTTGTCTCCAGCATCTGCAATCCTCACTTTCACATCAATGTCTGACAGTGACACTGGGACATCGGGACTGCAACGAATTTTGTGATTCTGTGAGAAGGAGCAAAGCGTTTGCTTCCTGTTCGAATACATTTTCAGAATCCGTGGGACTGGATGAGAGACCCTACGTTGCAGCGCAGTGAGTGTGGAGCCTGAAACAGTTATACGGCCTAGAAAGAGGAATTCACGGCAGGGTGGGGCTGTACCCACGTTTTGTGCAGCTGAAGCTTCGGCCATGGAGAAACCCGAGGAGTCCCGCACTGTGAAGAAACCGTGGAACTGTGGCGACTGTGGGAAAGGCTTCTGTGCCCCGTCTGCTCTGGAGACTCATCGGCGCAGTCACACCGGTGAGAGGCCCTTCAGCTGCCCCGAGTGCAGGAAGGGTTTACCCAGGCATCCACCGTGCTGACCCACCAGCGGGTCCACATGGGGGAGAGGCCTTTCAGCTACCATGAGTGTGGGAAGGCCTTCAGCAATTCCTTTGCCCTGCTGAGGCACCAGCGAATCCACAAGGGGGAGAGGCCACTCTCCTGCTCCGAGTGCAGGAAGGCCTTCAGTGATTCCTCCCACCGGCGGGTCCACACAGGGGAGAGGCCCTTCATCTGCTCCGAGTGCAGGAAAGCCTTTACCCAGGCCTCTGCCCTGCTGATCCACCAGCGGCTCCACACATGGAAGCGGCCCTTCAGCTGCCCAGAGTGCGGTAAAGGCTTCAGCGATTCCTCCACCCTTCAGACCCACCAGCGGGTCCACACGGGGGAGAGGCCCTTCAGCTGCTGTGAATGCGGGAAGTGCTTTACCCAGGCCTCTGCCCGGCTAAGACACCAGCGGTCCCACACCGGGGAGAGGCCCTTCAGGTGCCCCGAGTGCGGGAAGGGCTTTGCTCGGGCCTCCAACCTCCAGACCCACCAGCGGATCCACACGGGGGAGAGGCCCTTTAGTTGTCCCAGGCGCAGTAAGGTGTTCACCTGCTCCTCCCACCTGCAGAGGCACCAGCAAGTTCACGTGCCATAGCAGGGGCATTGAAGGAGTGACGGCTGAGTGCCATTATCGACTGGAGTATTAACCCAGTTCCGGGGCTCCGGGTTCGAATCCTGCCATGGCAGATGGTAAAATTGGAATTCAGTGAGTAATCTGGAGTTCCAAGTCTAATGATGAAGCCATTTTTGGGGGGAGTTGGGGTGAAGGGGGTGGGAGAAAACCCCCCATCTGATTCACTCACGTCGTTTATCGGGAAGGAAACTACTGTTGTAGGAAAGGATTCACTCAGTCGTCCCAGCTGCATCCTTTACCCTGTCTGGCCTATGGTTGAATCTACCCCCCCCCCCCCCCCCCCCCCCCCCAATCCCCATTCTCTCCCCCATCCCAATTCTCTCCCCCACTGGGCCCCTCCCTCTCACCAGCAAATGAACAGGGAGAAACCTACTTGGATACAGAGTATACGTTGAAATTGCTGAGTGAGGCAATACTTCGTACAGGTTAAGAAAGGGAGTGTGTGCGCTTTAACCTTGAGCTATTTTTAAATGAAAAGCTACTTTTTCTACGCCTTTTTGCTGAGGGGAATCTGAAGCTGTAACCAAGTTGGGTCACAATAAAGGGTTACCTGAACTTACCGCCAGGCTCAGATTCTCATTGAAGGCTTTGAGCTTCAAATGGTTTTTGTTTTAAACCTGTTGATTTTTTTCAGCCTCCTGCACTAATTTTCCAGTGTCGTGTATCAGATGGAGCAGTGAATGAGTAGCTAGTATTGTTGGAAATTGCAAATATTTCAGGAGTGCAGGTACTGTGTCATTTTATCGGCATTGTAAAGTTTACTGGCAGCACCAGGAGGTGTGGGCTGTGTTAATTAGAAATGATGTGGAGTTGCTGGTGTTGGACTGAGGTTGATAAAGTTAAAATCTACACACTTCCAGGTTATAGTCCCAACAGATTTATTTGGAAGCAATAACTTTCGGAGCGCTGCTCCTTCATCGGGTAGCTGTTGAGCAGGATCGTAAGACATAGAATTTATCGCAAAACATTACAGTGTTATGCAGTTGATAAGATTTCATGAACAAATCCAGTTGCAATTCAGTCTTTCATCTTTTAGAATGGGTTACAGGTTTCGGTTCATTAACATGTATATCCCAAAACTACTTTTAAGTCACATTCTCCCGATGACTTAAGATTTTATAAAATTAGGTGACATCTCAGCTCAGACAATGCAAGAAAGATGTGAGGTTCAAGTCTGTCTGTATCCCAGTCCTGAGTCTCTCACGCTCTATTTCCAAAGTAGGAATTTATAAAATATTACAAAGATTGACTGCCTGCAGATTGTGTTTTGCTCAAATAGCACAATGTATCTGCAAATGCAAATTCACTGCATAGGTTTGTGTGTGCGCATGAGAGAGAGAGAGAGTGTGTGTTTGCATGTGCATGCTTGAGAAAGTGTGTCGATGCAATGGAGTATAAGCCTGTGAGAGGATGTCTGCATAGATTTGAGTGTGGGAGGTGTATGTGTGTGTGGGAGAGGGTCTGCGTGACTGGGTGTGTATGTGTGTGTGTGGGAGTGAGAGACAGTGTTAAGTGTAGTGTGGTCACCCAAGGTCCCGGTTGAGACCGTCCTCATGGGTTCCAAACTTGGCAAATGCCTCTGCTTGGCCAGTAGAAACAATTCGGCAGTTATTGGGTGGCGTGGTGGTTCAGTGGTTAGCAGTGCTGCCTCGCAGCACCAGGGATCCGGGTTTGATTCCACCTCAGGCAACTGTCTATGTGGAGTTGGCACATTGTCCCCATGTCTGCATGGGTTTCCTCCAGGTGCTCCAGTTTCCTCCCACAATCCAAAAGATGTGCAGGTCAGGTGAATTGGCCATGCTAAATTCCACATAGTGTTGGGTGCATTAGTCAGGGGTAAATATAAGGTAGGGGAACAGGTCTGGGTGGGTTACTCTTTGGAGGGTCAGTGTGGATATTTTGGGCCAAAGGGCCTGTTTCCATACGGTAGAGAATCGAATCTAATCTACACACACACACACACACACATTGGAGAGGGCAGGGTGAGACTTGTCTTTCACTTTGCAGAAGGTGGGAGGTTCTGGATGCTGTGATTCAGGATAAACACATGCTGGAAGACCTTTGGCTCACAGAGATGGAGTTGGAAGCCAGGCTGCAGACACGTCACGGGGAATGTTAACCGGACACTTTATCCAGGAGATGGTCATTCCCCTCTGGACAGAGCCTTCTGGTTAGGTCAGTGGACAGGGTCAGAAGGGTGAGTGTGTGAATCACACAGGTAAAGGGAATCTGAGATTGGGAGGCAGGGGGAGGAGCTAACTGGCTGAGTGGTGGGGGGCGCTGGGGGTAAGGGGCAGAATATTGACAGGTGATTGTCGTCTTTCTCTGAAGTTAGCAGCAGGAGGCTAGATGGCATCGGTGTCTGTCTGGCACCAGGTTCAGGAACTGTCGTGCTCAGGACAGGAGAAGTGGGAAAGGGAAGCTGCAGTGGGTGTGGTCCACAAATCTCAGGAGGGCAGAGCCTCTGCTGAGGGCGCGTGAGAAGTCAGAAGCTATAAAGACAAAGCAGAACATCAAAGCTCTGGGTGGCATCGTGGCTCAGTGGTTAGTACTGCTGCCTCACAGGGCTGGGTTTGATTCCAGCCACAGGCAACTTTGGCACACTGTCCCCCTTGTGTCTGCGTGGGTTTCCTCCAGGTGCTCCGGTTTCCTCCCACACTCTAAAGATCTGCAGTTTAGGGTGGATCAGCTGTGCTGAAGTGTCCAGGGATATGCATTTTTGGGTGCGTAAGCCATGGGGAACTGCAGGGTTGTATGGTAAGTGGGTTGGTTTGATGGGATGCTGTTTGGAAGGTCAGTGTGAGGTGAATGGGCTGAAAGGCCTGCAGGGATTATGTGATTCTACTGCTTTAGCCATTTTGTATATTGAGAAATGATTACTGTGGTCCTGGGGAAGGTGGGATTTGTAGTTTCACTGCCATCTGTCCATTCTCCTTCTGTTCCCCTGTCCATTTTCTCTCTGTTGACACCCTCAACTCCTCACTCCCTCAACCATTCTCTTTCCCCACCACCTGTTATTTCTCGTGCCTCCATCCCTCTTTGATCGCTGTATCAAGCTCTTCTAAGAAGAGAGAGAGACAGATGGTGATGACTCTACCTGGGAGATGGGGATGCACGAGAAATGGCTGATCTTTAACATTGAGAATAGCATGTTCAATTCTATTTTTTTAAAAAAAAGCTGCAGACATCTTTCTGAAACTTGTGTTGAAATTTGTAAAATTTAGCCACAGTTGAGGACAGGCTATGAGGAGGTTGAGAAACATTGGCACCATCTCGTGCTCCCGTGAGGAGGTTGAGCAATTCATGAACTTCACCAACACATTCCACCCTAACCTTAAATTTATCTGGACCACCTCTGACACCTCCCTCCCCTTCCTGGACCTCTCCATCTCCATTAATGATGACCGACCTGACACTGACATTTTTTTCTACAAACTCACCGACTTCCACAGCTACCTGGATTACATCTCTTCCCACCCTACCTCTTGCAAAAACGCCATCCCATATTCCCAATTCCTCCGCCACCGCCGTATCTGCTCCCAAGAGGACCAGTTCCACCACAAAACACACCAGATGGCCTCCTCCTTTAGAGACCGCAATTTCCCTTCCCACATGGTTAAAGATGCCCTCCAATGCATCTCGTTCACATCCCGCACCTCCGCCCTCAGACCCCACCCCTCCAACCGTAACAAGGACAGAATGCTCCTGGTGCTCACCTTCCACCTACCAACCTTCGTATAAACCAAATCATCCGCCGACATTTCCACCACCTCCAAACAGACCCCACCACCAGGGATATATTTCCCTCCCCACCCCTTTAGGCCTTCCGCAAAGACCGTTCCCTCCGTGACTACCTGGTCAGGTCCATGCCCCCCTACAACCCACCCTCCCATCCTGGCACCTTTCCCTGCCACCGCAGGAACTGTAAAACCTGTACCCTCACCTCCATTCAAGGCGCTAAAGGCCCCTTCCACCTCCATCAAAGTTTTACCTGCACATCCACCAATATCATTTATTGTATCCGTTGCTCCCAATGTGGTCTCCTCTACATTGGGGAGGCTGGGCGCCTCCTAGCAGAGCGCTTTGGGGAACATCTCTGGGACACCCGCACCAATCAACCACACCGCCCTGTGGCCCAACATTTCAACTCCCCCTCCCACTCTGCCGAGGACATGGAGGTCCTGGGGCTCCTTCACCACCGCTCCCTCACCACCAGATGCCTGGAGGAAAACGCTTCATCTTCCGCCTCGGAACACTTCAACCCCAGGACATTAATGTGGACTTCAACAGTTTCCTCATTTCCCCTTCAGCCACCTTACTCTAGTTCCAAACTTCCAGGTCAGCACTGTCCCCATGACTTGTCCTACCTGCCAATCTTCTTTTCCACCTATCAACTCCACCCTCCTCCCTGACCTATCACCTTCATCCCCTCCCCGACTCACCTATTGCACTCTTTGCTACTTTCTCCACACCTCCACCTTCCTCTAGCTTATCTCTCCACCCTTTGGGCTCTCTGCCTTTAGTCCTGATGAAGGGCTTTTGCCCGAAATGTCGATTTTACTGTTGCCTGAACTGCTGTGCTCTTCCAGCACCAATAATCCAGAAAGGGGTGAGTTTCCAATTCTAATATTGTGAAATTGGTTCTGCCTGTGTAGAAATAGAGTCATGGAGCATGGAATGAAACAGTTTGGTCTGTGTCGACCAGCTATCCTAAATTATTCTATTCCTATTTGCCAATACTTGGCCCAAACCCCTTTAAACCTTCCTATTCGTACACCCATCCAGATGCCTATTAAAAGTTGTAATTGTACCAGCCTCCACTCCGGCAGCTCATTCAATACATTTACCATCCTCTGCGTGAAACAAGTGACCCCTTAGGTCCGTTTTAAACCTTTCCCCACTCACCTTAAACTAATGTCCTCTAGTTCTGGCATTTCCTGAGGCAAATTAAATGCCACACGTCTTTTCTAATCCTTTGGTCCCTCATCTTTCCCTGAAGATTTTTCCCTCATGATTCCTGAAGAAGGGCTCATGCCCGAAACGTCGATTCTCCTGCTTCTTGGATACTGCCTGATCTGCTGCGCTTTTCCAGCAACACTTTTTCATCCCTCATCTTTCCCCAATCAACCTAAACCTATGTCCTCCAGTTTGTGACTCCCCTAACCGAGGGAAAAGATATACAAAAGTTGAGCAGCCAGCCAAAATGCAAAAGGAATACAATGTCAAGCCACCGGGGGGGGGGGGGGCGGGGTGGAGGGGAGGAGGGAAGGGGAAGGAGAGAATTGTGGTTCTACTTTTTTTTCCCTCCGATCGGCATTTGGACACTTCAAACCTGTCAGTAACATAAGCATCTCTGAAGAGCATAATGCGCATGCCCATCGGTGTCAGCAAGCACTGCGCATGTCCGCTGGTGTCAGCAAAAGACTGTGCACGCTCCTGGCTGTACGCACAAACAACTCATGACCTACTTTTGATGGACCAATAGGGAACACGGGAGGACCGGAAGGTGTCTAGTCCTCCTGCCAATCAGAGCACCACTATTGTCTGAATGCGGAAGTTGGACAATGACCTTCTGAAGCAGCTGCTGCTCCTGTCTCTCTGAATGAAGATTAAGCTTTACCCCAAACTTCAACTTTCTTCCTCTGTCCAACATCTGTGAGTACAGCACTCTCTTTCCTCGCCATCTGTTCCACTTTTTTTTTCATTCTGGCGTTCAATTGTTGACTTGCAACAACTGAAAGGAAAGGGAGTGAATTCAGGGAGGGGGACAGAGTGTAGAAATATTGGTCGAGAGTGTGGTGCTGGAAAAGCACAGCAGGTCAGGCAGCATCCGAGGAGCAGGAAAATCGACGTTTCGGGCAAAAGTCCTTCATCAGGAATTTTCCTGCTGCTCGGATGCTGCCTGACCTGCGTGCTTTTCCAGCACCACACTCTCGACTCTAATCTCTGGCATCAGCAGTACTCACTTTTTTGTCTAGAAATGTTGGTGCAGATCTGTGTCTCAATTGGCAAATACGTGGCAAATGCATGACCACAATGTGATCATATAACCTTTGCTGTGGGAAAACAAAAGCAGAAAGGAGGTGCATTGTTTTAATGGTGATATGTTGGGATATGGAGAAAGTGAGGAGTGCAGATGCTGGAGATCAAAGTTGACAAGTGTGGCCCTGGAAAAGAACAGCGGGTCAAACAGCATCCAAGGACCAGGAAGTCGACGTTTTGGACACGAGCCGTTCATCAGGAATGTTATGTGGATGTACAAAGAGGTTTCAGTGTCTTTCTCCACCAGTCAATACCAGTTGTCAGACAGATGCAAGTAGTGTATTAGCAAGAGGAATTGAGTTCAGAGGTTGGGTGGGCCCTTCCTGCGGTTAGGGGATCATTGAATATATTCAAGGCTGAGTTCATCTGATTTTTGAACAACAATGAAGTGGATGATTATGAGGGAACAGAAAAGATGGTTATAAGAACAGTTACAGAATCATACAGCACAGAAACAGATACTTGATTTCATGCTGACTATATTCATAAACTAAACTAGTCCTACGTTGTTTGGCCTATATATCTCTGAACCTTTCCTATTCATGTACTTATCCATAAGAGCAGAAATTAAGCCATTCAGCCCACTGGGTCTGCCCAGACCATTCAATTGCGGCTGATAAGTGTCTCAGCCCCATTCTCCTGTTTTCTCTCTTTAACCCTCGATCCCCTTGATACTCAAGAACTGTTTCTGTCTCAGTGTTAAATATCCTCAGTTAGCTGGCCTCCACAGCCTTCTGTGGCAATGAATTCCATCAGTTCACCACTCTCTGGCTAAAGAAATTTCTCCTAATCTCCGTTCTGAAAGGTCTTCCCTTTACTCTAAGGCTGTGCCCTCGGCCGCTAGTCTCTCCTTCCAATGGAAACATCTTCCCAACATCAACTCGTCCAGGCCATTGAGTATTCTGTTTGTTTCAATTAGATTCCCCTGAGTGTGGCCCTGTTAATCAGCATGAACCAGACCCTTCAGGATGAGGTACAGCAGGGATTAGGTTCAACAAAGTGAGAATGGTGGGAGTGTGTGGGATGGAGATTTTGAGCTTCCAGGGAATAAGAATTACAGAGAGTTTGCTATAAATTAGAATTGTTTGGATGGGACAATGGGCCAGGGAGTGGCAGATGGAGATTAATTTAGGGAAATATGATGTTTGTATTTTGGTAAGGCAATCCAGGCAGGACAGTTAAGGGAGTGTTTCAGAACAAAGAGACCTTGGAGTGCAGGTTCATTGTTCCTTGAAAGTGCAGTCTCAGGTAGCCAGAATAGTTAAGAAGGTATTTTGTATGCTTTCCTTTATTAGTCAGAGCATTGAGTATCGGAGTTGGGAGGTCATGTTGTGACTGTACAGGACATTGGTTAGGCCCCTTTTAAAATACTGCGTTCAGTTCTGGTCTCCCTGCTACAGGAAATATGGTGTGAAACTTTGAAAGAGGTCAGAAAAGTCTTAAAAGGCTGTTGCCAGAGTTGGAGGGTTTGATCTACAGAGAGAGGCTGAATCAGTCAGGGATATTTTCCTGGAGCACCAGACGCTCAGCGGTGACCTTATAAATGTTTATAAGGGGCATGGATAGGGTGAATGCAGAACTAGAGAGTATATGTTTGAGTGAGAGGGGAATGATTTAAAAGGGACATGAAGGGCAACTTGTTTCATGCAGAAGGTGGTGCATGTATTGAATGAGCTGTCGTAGGCAGGGGTGGAGCCTGATACAATTACAGTATTTAAAAGGCATCTGGATGGGTACAAGAATAGGAAGCTGGTAAATGGGACTAGATTAAGTTAGGATATCTGGGCGGCACATATGAGTTGGACTGAAGGGTCTGTTTCTGTGCTGTATGATTGTCTGGGTCTTTGGTGAAACCAAAAGTGCCATTGCGAAGACTGGACTTTCAGAGCAGCCTTCAAAGATGTTTTGTCCTTACTGGGAGCAGAAGGAGTTACAATGAAATCTTTCATTTATGAGACAGCACCTGAGTGAGTGAGTACATCTGAGATTTTGGTGGAAAGTGGGATTTCATTGCACTGTGGGGATGAAACCCTACCCTATCCAGTCATTTCTGCTGGTGGGTGAGACCAGACCTCAAGATTAGTTGGAGTGGATTTAGGATAGAGATGAGGAAGAACTGCTTTTCCCAGAGAATAGTGAATCTATGTAATTCTCTGCCCAGGGAAGCAGTAGAGGCAGCTTAATTAAGTATATTCAGGACACAGTTAGATGGGTTTTTGCATGGTAAAGGTATTAAGGGTAGTTGGGACAATGCAGGGAGGAGAAGCTGAGACATTGGAGAGATCAGTCATGATCTAAATGAATGGCGAAGCAGGCTCGAAGGGCTAAATGACCTACTCCTGCTTCTATTACTATGAAACTCTAACCCAGCATTTCCCATGGCTAACCCACCTAACCTGCACATCTTTGGACACTATGAGCAATTTAGCATGGCCATTCCAAATCAAGGCCAGTAAGCAATACAGTAATGTGAAAAATGAACATCAGAGAATGACAGAAAGACATGGAGAGTAAATGTACCAGCAATCATAACTGGATTCTAAAGATCACAGAAATTGAAATTAAAAATGGTATGTCTGAATGTGTGCTGCATTGCAGCAAAAGCGAATGAATTGACTGCACACATTGAAGGGAATCATTAAAATATGGGACTCCTTACAGAGATATGGCTCCAGGATGACAAGAATTGGATCCTCAATATTGAGAAGGTGATCAAATGGGAAGCAAGATAAAGGTAGAGGGTTAGCACAGGTAATCAAAGCACTGATCACAGGGTAATCTGGTGTCAGCTCAGGTTTCAGGTCCTGATTTCTCATGATGCTTTGATCCCTTTTTTTTTACACACCTTCTGGAACAATAAGTCAATCCAGACCCACAATCTCCCAGCCTGTTAACCATCCAGACACTGAGTGTAGTCATAGCAGGGAATAAAACAAGAAATGTGAACCAAAATTAGAAATAAGTAGGTGCTTGTGCTTAATATTGTTCAATAGGGAGTAATCCAGAAATACTACTCTCCCAGGATTCCTACAGTGCCTTATTTGAGGAATTCTCTCACCCTTACATCGAGCTATTAGTACCTATGATGACTTACAACAATATTTATACCAACAGAACAAAAAGTATCTGTTGTCAAATTGACATAGAGATATACAGCATGGAAACAGACTTTTTCTCTCTGTCATGCACACACACACATGCACAAGTCCATGGGGGTGAATTTGTGTTTGCAGAATGATATTTGCATATGCATTCTATTTTCCACAATCTGCAGACAGTTAATACATCTAATATTTTGTAAATTTCACATTGGAAATAGAACCAGTCTGACTGGAGACTGGGATACAGATTCTGACCTCACGCCTTTAATGCATTATTTGAGCTGAGGTGTCTCCTTTTGTTATAAAGCTTCAAAGTTATCCTGGGAAGGTGCCTTACAGGAAGTTCTGGGATTTACATATTAATGATATCTGCAATCCATTGTAAAAGATGAAAGACTTAATGATCCAGGGTTGTGAATATATCATTTCAATACCAGGACACTGTAATGTTTTCCCAGAAATTCTGTGTCTTATGATCTTACTCCACAACCACTTGATGAAGGAGCAGCGCTCCAAACGCTAGTGCTTCCAAATAAACCCGTTGGACAATAACCTGGTGTTGTGTGATTTTTAACTTTGTCCAGGTAAGGTTTGATTGGCCAGGCCAAATTACCCATAGTGCCCAGGGATGTGCAGGTTAGATGTATTAGTCAAGGGGTAAATGTAGAGTAATAGGAGGAGGGGAATGGGTGTGGTGAGGTTGCCATTCGGAGGTTGGTGTGGACTTGTTAGAACAGTGAGGGTTCTCTGAAGTGAAGGGATTTTTGTTCACTGTTCAGGAAGGGAGGTGGGGGGGAGAGGGGAGAAGCAGCGTGGGGGGAGGAGGGAGGAAATGGTGTATGGGAGGAGAGGGGAGGGATGGGTGGAGTGCGGGGGGAGGAAATTTGTTTACTTGTAGCAACTGGAGTGAACCCAGGGAGGGAGCAGACTCTGCAAACTCAGATATGTGCCTTAATTACCCGGGTAAGGAGGGTTGGAAGGATAGGGTGTTGCTGTTTTCCCTAGTGCGTCAGAGTGTGAGGGGTAACCTGATAGACTTTTTTAAAATCATGAGGGGCATGGATTGGGTAAATAGACGAGGTCTTTTCCTTGGGATGGGGAGTCCAGAACTCGAGGGTAATAGATTTAAGGTGAGGGCAGGGGGAGGGAGACTGGAAAGAGATCTAAGGGGCAACATTTTCACGCAGAGGATGGTGCATGTATGGAATGAGCTGCCAAAGGAAGTGGTGAAGGCTGGTACAATGACAACATTTAAAAGTCATCAGCATGAGTGTGTGAAAAGGAAGGGCTCAAAGGGATATGGGCAAAGCGCTGGCAAATGGGACGAGATTAATTTTGGATATCTGGTTGGACACAGAAGAATTTGACCGAAATGTCTGTTTCTGTGCTGTACATCTCGATGACTCTGGCTTTCCACGAATGTTTGTCATGTCTGTATGTTCAGTTTCTGTGGTGGCGGTATCAATGCCTTGATGGTTCATTTTGCTTTCTCTCTCACCCCCATCAGTTCCTGGGAATGTTAACCATTTTGTGTTTGGTTGTTCTTCAAGAACCTGCATTGCAGGCTCACCCCGAATTGACATTTTTTTGCTTCCCAAAATCAGACCTGCTCACTCTCAGCAATATCCCAGTGTTGTGAAAGATATTAAATTTCAGGTGGAGTTATCCAAAACTCAGATGTCAGTCTTGACGTTTTTGCTTTTCTGCCCCTATCAGATCCTGAATCAACACCTTCAGGAGAATGAGTTAGAGCGAAGGGCGGGAGAGAGAGAGAGAGGGATAGTGCTTTCAATTTTGTGGAATAACAACACAAACAAATTGCTTGTTCTGAATTTTTATTCTGGACTGACAGGAATGAATTTTCTAATCTCTTTTTACAGAGTATTTGAAGATCTGAAGACGGAAGTTTCAAAATCAACAGATGAAGGACTTATGCCCAAAATGTCGACTCTCCTGCTCTTCAGGTGCTGCCTGACCTGCTGTGCTTTTTCAGCGTCGCACTTTTCAACACTGACTCTCCAGCGTCTGCAGTCCTCACTTTGACGTCAATGTCTGACAGTCACTCAATCCATCCGGACAGCAACAATCGTTGACTGATTCTGTGAGAAGGAGCAAAGCTTTTTGGTTCCTGTTTCAGTCCGTTTTCAGCATCAGTGGGACTGGATGAGGGACCCTACTGTTGGAGTGCACTGAGTGTGGAGCCTGAAACAGTTATAAGGCCTGGGAAGAGGAATTCACGGAGGGGAGGAGCTCTACACGTGTTGTGTGTGGATGAAGCTTCGGCCATGGAGAAACCCAAGGAATCCTGCCCCATGGAGAAACCGTGGAAGTGTGGCGACTGGGAAAGATTTCCGTTTCCCATCTGCTCTGGAGATTCATCGTCGCAGTCACACCGGGGAGAGGCCATTCCCCTGCACAGACTGCGGGAAGGCCTTCAGCAATTCCTCCGACCTGGTGAGGCACCGGCGGGTCCACACCAGGGAGAGGCCCTTCAGCTGCCCTGAGTGTGGGAAGGCCTTCAGCAATTGCTCTGACCTGGTGAGGCACCGGCGGGTCCACACGGGGGAGCAGCCCTTCAGGTGCTCCACATGCAGGAAGGGCTTTACCCAGGCCTCCACCCTGTTGGCCCACCGGCAGCTCCACACTGGGGAGAGGCTGTTCATCTGCACCGAATGTGGGAAGGGCTTCAGCAATTCCTTCGCCCTGCTGACCCACCAGCGGGTCCACACGGGAGAGAGGCCGTTCCCCTGCACAGAGTGCAGGAAGGCCTTCAACAGTTCCTCCGACAGGCTGAAGCACCAGCGGTTCCACACGGGGGAGAGGCCCTTCAGCTGCCCAGAGTGCAGGAAAGGCTTTACCCAGGCCTCTGACCTGCTGAGGCACCAGCGGGTCCACACGGGGGAGAGGCCGTTCACCTGCTATCAGTGCGGGAAGAGCTTTAGCCGCTCCTCCCACCTGCGGAGGCACCAGAGAGTTCACATGCCATCGCAGGGGGTTTAAAGCAGCGACGGCTGAGTGGCTTTATCAACCCAGTTCCAGGAGCTGCCAAGGCAGATGGCGGAATTGGAATTTGGTTCCAAATCTGGAGTTCAGAATCTAACAATGAAACCATTGTCAGGGAGGGGAGGGGGAACCCCCATCTGATTCACTCACAACCTTTTTAGGGAAGGAAACTGCTATTGTGGGAACGGATTCACTCACTCGTCCCAGTGCATCCTTTACCCAGACCCACAGCAGTCTGGTTGAGTATTCTGCACGCCGCCTCCCCCTCTTCCCCCCTCCCCCCCCCCCAACCCCACTCCAACTGATGAGGGGGGAAAAACCTACTTGGAGACAAGGTATGGGTTTAAATTGGTGCATGAGGCAATACTACTTCTAGTTTATGGCTATACCAAGGATCCAATTACAAAAGGACAACTCTGTGCTGACAAATAGTAAAGAAAGTGGGGGTGAGGGGGCGGGAGGAGAAGTGTGTGGGCTTTGACCTTGAGCTGTTTTAAAAAAAAATACTTTTTCTACACCTTTTTGCTGGGGGAATCTGAAGCTGTAACAAAATTGGGTCGCAATAAAGGTTACCTGAACTTACTACTGGGCTCAGACTCTCATTGAAAGCTTTCAGCTCAAGAGGTTTTTGTTTTAAAGCTGCTCATTTCTTTCAGCCTCCTGCACTGAGTTTCCAATGTTATGTATCAGATGGAGCGGTGAATGAGTAGCTAGTATTAGAAATTGTAAATGTTTTAGGAATGCAGGTACTGCGTTGTTTTATCAGCATTGTAAAGTTTCCTGGTGGAAGTGTGGGCTGTGTTCACTAGAAATGTTGTGGAGGTGTCAGTGTTGGACTGGTGTGCACAAAGTTAAAATCTCACAACACCAGGTTATAGTCCAACAGGTTTATTTGGAAGCACTAGCCTTAGGCGCGCTGCTCCTTCATCAGGTAGCTGTGGAGCAGGATCAGAAGACACAGATTTTATAGCAAAAGATCACAGTTTCATACAACTGATAGGAGATATTGAACAAACCTTGATTGCTGTTAAGTCTTCCATCTTTTAGAATGGATTGCAGGTTTCTGTTCATTAATATGTAAATCCCAGAACTACTTTTAATTCATGTTCTCAAGATGACTTAAGGTTTTATAAAAATAGGTGACATCTCAGCTCAGACAATACATGAAAGGTGAGAGGTTCGGTCTGTCTGTATCCCAATCTTGAATCAGACTGGTTCTACTCCCAAAGTATGAGTTGATAAAATATGACATGGATTGATTGCCTTCATTAACTGCCTGCCGATGTTTCCACAAAAAGCACACATTGAATCTATCTGCAAATATAATACTGCAAACGTAAATTCATCCCATGGACTTGTATGTATGTGCGTGCATGAGAGAATAGTGAGTGCATGTAAGTTTTTTCGTGTGTGTATAATGGAGTATGAGCCTGTGAGAGGGTGTGTGCAGTGATGGGTTTGTGTGTGTCTGAGAGAGACCATGTGTACGAGAGAGGGTCTGCGTGAGTATGAGAGAGTGAGATCACCCAAAGTTATCCTCATGGGTTCTGAACTTGGCCATCAACCTCTGCTCGGCCACTGGAAACAGTTAAGCAGTGACACAACACACATCGGAGAGGACAGAGTGGCACTTGTCTCACAGAAGGTGGGAGGCTCTGGATGCTATCATCCAGGGGAAACACACACTGGAGGACCTTCGGCTCAGACAGATTCAGCTGGAAGCCAGGCTGCAGACACGGTGGTGGTGGTGGTGGTGGTGGGTGGGGGGATCTTAACCGGACACTTTATTCTGCGAGATGGTCATTCCCTTCAGGACAGTCTTCTGATTGGGTCAAGGATTGTCTCTGTTCTCTGCAGTTGCCAGCAGGAGGCCAGATGATATTGGTGTCTGCCTGGTGCCAGGATTCAGGAACCGATAAGAAGAGGGAGAGAGAATGGATGGTGCTGACTCTACCTGGGAAATGGCTTATTTTTAACATTAAGAATAGCTAAAATGATATATTCAGAAACATTATTAAAGCATGATCAATTTCATAAAAAAGCTGCAGACATCTTTTGAAACTCGCATTGAAATATGTGCAGCTAGGCCACAGTTGAGGACGGGCTGTAATGGGTGAATGGCCTATTCCTAGTCTTGTGAAATTGGCTCTGACTACGTCGAAAAAGAATCGGAGTTGTAGAGCACAGAAGGAAGGCCTTTGGTCTGGGCTGACCAGATGTCCTAAATTCATGTCGTCTCATTTGCTAGCACATTGCCCATATCCCTGTAAACCTTCCTGTTCATGTCCCCATCCATATAAATGTCGTAATTGTACCATTTCCTCTGGCAGCTCATTCAATACACGCACCACTCTCAGCATGAAACAAGTTGCCCCATAGGACACTTTTACGTTTTCCCCTCTCACCCTAAAACTAATGTCTTCTACTTCTGGACCTTGCCACCCCAGGGGAAATACCTTGTCTATTTACATTATCTATGCCCCTCATGATTTTATAAACCTCTATAAGGTTACCCCCTCAGCCTCCAATACTCCAGGGAAAACAGCCCCAGCCTATTCAGCCTCTCCCTGGAGCTCCAACCCTAACAACATCCTTAAGTCGTTTCTCAACCCTTTCAAGTTTCACAACAGTCTTCCCACTGAGTGATCAATAGGCTGTGAACAATCTATTTTTGTTGGGGTGTAAGAGAGGGCATTTCTTGAGGCCAATTAACTTTCACACTGTTTTTATTTCTAATCCGAGGTCCCTCCAAATTTGTCCCCATTTACCCTAAACCTTTGCCCTAAGCCTTAGGACCCCAACCTTGGGGAAAAGATATACAAAAGTTGAGCATCCAAACAAATGCAGTAGGACTAAGAAGTCGAGCCACAGATGGGGAAAAGAAAGTGGCTCCAGCCTTTTTTTCTCCTCCTGGCATTTGGACACTTCAAACCTGTCAGTAACACCAGCTCCCAGGATCTCCAGCCTCTCTGTCAGCAAGCACTGCGCATGCTCCTCGGAGTCAGCAAAAAACTGCGCCGCCAGCTGCTCGGTGTCCGCGCACACGGCTCGTGCCCTTCTTTTGATGGACCAATAGGAAGCACTGGAGGACCGGAAAGAGACTGGTCCTCCTGCCAATCAGAGCGCCCCTACTGTCTGAATGCGGAAGTTGGAACATGAGCTTCGGAAGTTGCTGTTGTTGCTCCTCTCCCCGAATGAAGATTGAACTTCACTCTAGATTGCAACCTCCTTCCTCTGTCCAACATCTGTGAGTACGGCACTCTCTTTTCTTACTATATTTTCAGTTTCTTTTCTAAATTCTGAGCTTCAATTGTTGACTTGCAGCAACTGAAAGGAAATGGGGTGAATCGGGGGTTGGGGGAACAGACTCTGCAAACGTTGGTCCAGGTCTGTCTCCATTGGCAAACGCATGAACACAACGTGATGATTTTGCCTTTGCTGTGGAAGAAAATGCCGAAAAAAGGTCATTGTTTAAATGGTTATATACTGGGCTGTGGAGAAAGTGAGGGCTGCACATGCTGGAGATTAGAGTCAAAAAGTGTGGTGCTGGAAAAGCACAGCAGGTCAGGCAGCATCTAGGACCAGGAGTGTTTGTGATTTGGTCACGAGCCCTTCGTCAGGAATGATGTGTGGATGTACAATGGGGTCTCAGCGTCCTTCCACACCAGTCACTGCCAGTTGTCAGACAGGGTGTAGCAAGCAATCAGCAAGGCAAGTGGTATATTAGCAGGAATTCAGAAATTGGGATGGCTTTCTGTGATCAGGCAGTCATTGAATATATTTAAGCCTGTGTTCATCAGTTTTCTGAACAACAAAGAAGTGGATGGTGATGGGGGAAGGCAAAAATAATGGTTTTAAGACCAGAACAGTTACAGAGTCATACAGCACAGAAACAGACACTTCAGTCCAGCTAGTCCATGCTGGCTATATTTATAAACTAAACTCGTCCGACATAGTTTGGCTCATATCCCTTTGAACCTTTCCTACTCATGTACTTATCCAAATGTCTTTTAAATGTTATTACTGTACATATATCCATCACTTCTTCAGGACCTTGATTCCACACACAGACACACCACTCTCTTTCAAAAAAAAAGTTGTTCCTCATGTCTTTTTTTAAATCTTTCTCCTCTCTCCTTAAAAGTTTGCTCCCTAATCTTGAAATCCCCACCTGAAGGAAACAGCACCAGCCACTTACCTAACTGACACCCTTCTTGGTTTTATAAACTTCATAGGCAACCTCTCAACTTCCTGTGCTTCAGTGAAAAATGTCCCAGCCTATCCACCTAGATGTAGGTATATTCACATCCAGTTATGATCTGTTCGGTGCTGGTGCATGCTCAAAAGACCAAATGGCCTACTCCTGCTCCCAATTCTCTCACTCTGTGTCCAAGACAGCAAGAGACCATAAGACAGAGGAGCAGAAAGTAGGCCATTCAGCCCATCAGGTCTGCTCATACCACACAATCGTGGCTGATATGTTTCTCAATCCCATTCTCCCACTTCCTTCCTGTAACCCTTGATACTCAAGAACTTATCTATCTCAGTCTTAAATATCCTCAGTGAACTGGCCTCCACAGCCTCATGTGGCAATGAATTCCATGGATTCACCACTCTCAGGCTGAAAAGTTTCTCCTTATCTCCCTTCTAAAAGGTCTTCCCTTTTCTAGTCCCTTTCAGCTCCTGGTCTCTCCCACTAATGGAAACGTCTTCCCAATGCCCACTTTGTTTAGGCCTTTCAATGTTCTGTATGTTTCCATTAAATCTCCCCTGAGTGAGTGTGTGGGCCTGTGTTAAGGACTAATCCAGACCACTCAAAACATTTTTAAGCAGGCAGCCCCAGACCATAACTTTGTAATTTGGTTTAGTCAGTGTCTAGTGAAAATTATCTGGAGTAAATGAGCTCAGTTGACTACTAGATTTTAAAACAGTCAAAAAATGTATTCTCAAAATTATACAATGCAACACAAAGATCAGAATAAAGAACTCCTACAGAACTCAGCCTATCCAACTAGACTCAGTTATGCTGTTCTGAATATACACAACTGTCCCAATAAGCCAACTCCCTTTGAAACCCATTATAAATGGGACACATGCTTATAGGTTGAAGTTGAGAGACAGGAAAGAGAGAGAGAGTTTCCACACAGCTCCCTGTTGAACTTGCAACCAGTTCAAGACTGAACTAAAACTAAAACATGACCAATTTGGCCTGAAGTCACATCTGTTTAGATATAAGCAAAAGGTCTCTCAAAATTCTTTTCATCTCTGTTCAAACCAGACTGATCAGAACCTGGCCAGTTTATTACCTCTCTGAAAAAAGTCATGAACAGCGTCTCCTTGAGCCAGGGAAAAGCTTTTAGTCCAAAAAAGGAACTAGCTTTGTGACCCCTGTTCATCAGCATGAACCAGACCCTTCAGGATGAGATGCAGCAGGAATTAGGTTCAACAAAGTGAGAATGGAGGGAGATTGCGTGGGATGGAGATTTTTCAGCTTCCAGGGAATTAGAGAGGAAAAAGAGTTTGCTGTAAATTAGAATTGATCGGATGGGCCAATGGGCTGAGGAGTGGCAGATGGAGTTTAATTTAGAGAAATGTGAAGTGTTGCATTTTGGTCAAGCAATCCAGGCAGGACTGACACAGTGAAGGGGAGTGTCACAGAACAGAGAGACCTTGGAGTGCAGGTTCATGGTTCCTTGAAAGTGAGTCTTAGGAGGTCATGGAGTGGCTGTACAGGACATTGGTTAGGCCACTTTTAGAATACTGTGTACAGTTCTGGTCTTCCTGCTACAGGAAAGATGTTGTGAAACTTTGAAAGGGTTCAGAAAGGATTTCAAGGCTGTTGCCAGAGTTGGAGTGTTTGAGATACAGGAAGAAGCTAAATAGGCCAGGGAAATTCTCCATGGAGCATTGGAGGTTGAGGGGTGACCTTATAGATGTTTATAAGGGGCAGAATAGGGTGAGTACCCAGGTTAGGTGAGTCCAAAACTAGACGGCATATGTTTGCAGTGAGAGGGAATGATTTAAAAGGGACCTGAGGAGCAACTTTTTCACGGAGGGTGGTGGAGGCTGATACAATTACTACAAAATTTAAAAGGCATCTGGATGGGAATATGAAGAGGAAGGGTTTAGGGGGATATGGGCCAAATGCTGGCAGATGATTTAGATTAATTTAGGGTTTCTTGTTGGCACAGATGAGTTGGGTCAAAGGGTCTGTTTCCGTGCTATATGTCTGTAATCGTCTTTGGTGAAAGCAGAAGTGTGGTTGTGAAGACTGGACTTTCAGAGCAGCTTTCAAAGATGTTTTGCCTTGATTTGGAACAGAAGAAGTTACAATGAAATCTTTCGTTTGTGAGACAGCAACTGAGTGAGTGAAGACATCTTGGAAAGTGGAAATTCATTGAATTGTGGGGATGAAGCCATACCCTATCCAGTCATTTCTGATGGTAGATGAGACCAGGCTTCAAGATGAGGGGGAGTAGATTTAGGAGAGAGATGAGGAGGAACTGCTTTTCCTGGAGAGTAGTGAATCTATGGGCAATTTAGCACGGCCAATCCAAATCAAGGCCAGTGAGCAATGTCGTGATCTGGAGAATTAACATCAGAGAATGATAGAAAGGGACAACGAGAGTAAATATACCAGCAATCAAAACTGGATTCTAAAGATCACAAAAACTGAAACTAAAAACGGTGTATCTGAATGTGTGCTGCATTGTAACAAAAGCGAGTGAATCGACTGCACACATTGAAGAGAATAATTATGATCTGAGACTCCTAACGGAGATATGGCTTCAGAATGACAAGGATTGGATTCTGAATATTGAGGGGGTAGTCAAATGGAAAGCAGGATAATGGGAGAGGTGCTAATGAAAGCACAGATCACAGAGTAATCTGGTGTCAGCTCGGATTTCAGCTCCTGGTTTCTCTATCCTCTGTTGATTTTCCTGTTCCAACAGAGTAAGATGTGGGTCTGCTCTCAGCTCTGCTGGATTTCTGCTGAGGTTTTGACCCCATCCCCCCATTCCCCCCATTCCTTCCACCTTCTGGAACAATAAAACATTCAGTGAATTGAGACCCAACGCACAATCTCCCAGTCTTTCAAACCAATCAGACACAAGTGTAGTCATACCATGGAATCAAACAAGAAAAATGAAACAAAATTTAAAAATATATAGGTCCTTCAGCTTAATTAGATTAGGTTCCTATGGTATGGAAACAGGCCTTTCCACCCAAAAAGTCCACACTGATCCTCCAAAGAGTAACCAACCCAGACCCATTCCTCTACATTTACCCCTACCTAATGCACCTAACTCCCTAGTGCTGTGAGGTAGCAGTACTAACCACTGAGCCACCATGCTGCGCTCAAATGTTTGTTCATTGGGAAGTAAACCAGAAATAGAGTTTTCCCAGGACTCTCTCCCTTACATCTAACTATTAGTACCCATTTAGTAATAGTAACTATAACTATTAGTATGATTTATAACAATATTTACACCAACGTAAATAAAGCATCTGTTATCATATAGACACAGAGATATACAGCACAGAAAGAGACAATTTTCTCCCTCATGCATGCACACACGTAATTGACAGGATGTTCTAGGATTTACATATTATTGATACCTGCAACCCATTCTAAACGATGAAATACTTAATCCCGGTCTGTTCAATATGTAATTTCAATGGCATGACGCTGTAATGTTTTTCCATGAATTCTGTGCCTTGTGACCTTATTCTCCACAATCACCTGATGAAGGAGCCGCGCTGTTAACACCAGTCCTTCCAAATAAACCTGTTGGGTGCTTGATTTTTAACTTTGTCCAGGTTAGGTTGGATTGGCCAAGCTAAATTACCCGTAGTGCCCAGGGATGTGCACGTTAGGTGCATTAGTCAGGGTGGTAGGGAGATGGGTTACCCTTCGGAGGGTCGGTATGGACTCCTTGGGCCGAGTGGCCTGCTTCCACACTCTGGGAATTCTCTGAAAGGAAGGGATTACCCTGTTGCAAACTGCAGGGCTGCGCAGGCGCAGTGCGCGGAGCTGTTGTCGGCCTTTCCCCGCCCCATCGCTTCACCTATGACGTCACAACGCGGAAGTGGCCCTGTCAGTTTCAGAGTGAAACTCCCTCCCTCTGGGCAACTCTTCATCCCGGGAGGGAGTGGGGGTAACATCTGTTCACTTGTAGCAACTGGAGTGATTCCAGGGCGGGGGGGGGGGGCAGACTCTGCAAACTCAGGTATGTGTCTGAATTACCCGGGTGAGGAGGGACGGAGGGATGGGATGGGGCTGTTTTCCCCATCGCGCCAGAGTCTGAAGTCCTGGGAAGTTTCAAAATTAACAGATGAAGGGCTTATGCCTGAAACGTCAACTTTTTATAAAAGCATGAGGGGCATGGATAGGGTCAAATAGATAAGGTCTTTTCCTTGGGATAGGGAAGTACAGAACTAGAGGGTAATAGGTTTAAGGCGGAGTTGGGGGGAAGATTTAAAAGGGACCTAAGGGACAACTTTTTCATGCAGAATGTGATGCATGTCAGGAATGAGCTGCCAGAGGAAATGGTGGAGGCTGGTACAATTAGAGCACTTAAAAGCCATCGGGATGGGTGTTTGAATAGGAAGGGTTCAGAGGGATATGGACCAAGTGCTGACAAATGGGACTAGATTGATTTTGGGTATCTGGTTGGCATGGAAGAGATTGACCGAAGGGTCTGTCTCTGTGCTGTATATCTCTATGAATCTGGCTTTTTACTAACGTTTGCCACGTTTGTATGTTCAGTTTCTCTCTGGTGTCGGTGTTAATGCTTTGATGTCTCCTTCCCCCCCACTTCCCAGGGACGTTAATGTGAGAACAGAGGGAGAGAGTGAGATGGTGCTTTCAATTTTGTGGAATATCTAAAGAAAAGAATGTTTCCCTGAAAGTAGAGTTGCTTGTTCTGAATTTCTACCCTGGACTGACGCTGATGACTTTGTAATCTCTTTTTACAGAGTATTTGACGATCTGAGGACGGAAGTTTCAAAATTAACAGATGAAGGGCTTATGCCTAAAACGTCAACTTTCCTGCTCTTCGGATGCTGTCTGACCAGCTGTGCTCTTCCAGCACCGCACGTTTCAGCACGGACTGTTCAGTAACTACAATCCTCACTTTGTCATCAATATCTGACGGTCAGTCAATCCATCGAGACTGCAATAATTTTTTACTGTGATTCTGTGAGAAGGAGCAAAGCTTTTTGGTTCCTGTTTGAGTACGTTTTCAGCATCAGTCGGACTGGATGAGAGACCCGACTGTTGCAGCGCACTTGAGTGTGAAGCCAGAAACAGCTCTACGGCCTGGAAAGAGGAATTCACGGTGAGGAGGGGCTCTACACGCATTTGTGTACAGCTGGAGCTTCGGCCATGGAGAAACCTGAGGAATCCCACCCCGAGGAGGAATCGTGGAAGTGTGGTGACTGCGGGAAAGGCTTCCGTGCTCCATCTGCCCTGGAGATTCATCGGCGCAGTCACACCGGAGAGAGGCCATTCATCTGCCCCAAGTGTGGGAAGGCCTTCAGCAATTCCTCTGCCCTTATGAGGCACCGGTGGGTCCACACAGGGGAGAGGCCCTTCAGCTGCCCCGATTGTGGGAAGGACTTCAGTTATTCTTCTGACCTGCAGACCCACCGACGGGTCCACACGGGGGAGAGGCCGTTCTCCTGCACTGTGTGTGGGAAGGCCTTCAGCACCTCCTCCACCCTCCTGACCCACTGGCGGGTCCACACTGGGGAGAGGCCATTCACTTGTTCCGAGTGCAGGAAGGGATTCACTCAGGAGGGCAAGTTGCGGATGCACCAGCGGGTCCACACTGGGGAGAAGCCTTTCAGCTGCCCCGAGTGTGGGAAGGCCTTCAACGATTCCTCTTCCCTTCAGACCCACAAGTGGGTCCACACGCAGGAGAGGCCGTTCCCCTGCACAGAGTGCGGCAAGCTCTTCAGCAATTCCTCCACCCTGCTGAAGCACCAGCGGGTCCACACAGGGGAGAGGCCCTTCAGCTGCCCCGAGTGTGGGAAGGGCTTTACCCAGATGTCCGTCCTGCTGATCCACCAGCGGATCCACATCGGTGAGAAGCCTTTCTGCTGCCCTGAGTGTGGGAAGGGATTCACTCAGAAGGGCAACTTGCGCACGCACCAGCGGGTCCACACCGGGGAGAAGCCCTTCAGCTGTCCCGAGTGCGGAAATGCCTTCAGCGATTCCTCCACCCTACTGAAGCACCAACGGGTCCACACGGGGAAGAAGCCATTCCCCTGCCCCGAGTGTGGGAAGGCCTTTAGCAATTCCTCCGACCTGCTGAAGCACCAGCGTGTCCACACGGGGGAGAAGCCCTTCAGCTGTCACGAATGTGGGAAGGCCTTCAGCGATTCCTCCGCCCTGGTGAAGCACCAGCGGGTCCACACGGGGGAGAGGCCCTTCAGCTGCCCCGAGTGTGGGAAGGGCTTTACCCGGGCAGCCACCCTGCGGAGGCACCAAGGAGTTCATGTGCCATCACAGGGGGATTGAAGGAGCGACTGCCGAGTGCCATTATGGACTGGGCTATCAACCCAGTTCTGGAACTCCCAGGTTTGAATCCCACCGCAGCAGATCGCGGATTTGGAATTCGGTCAGAAATCTGGAGGTCAGAATCGAACAATGAAACCATTGGGTGGGGTGGGGGGGAAGCCCCATTCTGATTCAGTCACGTCCTTTTTAGGGAAGGAAACTGCTGTTGTGGGAAAGGATTCACTCAGTCGTCCCAGCTGCATCCTTTCCCTGGTCTGGCCTACACGTGACTGCAGCCCTACAGCAGTGTAGTTGACTCCACCTGCTTCCTCCCACTTCTTTCCCTCCCCGCAGATGGGCGGGGAGAAACTTACTTGGAGACAGGGTATGGGTTGAAATCGCTGAGTGAGGCAATACTTCCTCCGGGTTAAGGCTGTAACAAAGATCCAATTACAAAGGGACAAGTCAGTGGTAACCAACAGTAAAGAAAGGGGAGGGGTGCTTTGACCTTGAGCTGTTTAAAAAGCAGCTACTTTTTCAACACCTTTTTGCTGAGGTGATCTGGAGCTGTAACAAAGGTGGGTTGCAATGAAGGTAACCTGAACTCTCTGGACGAGCTGACCAAGGCCCTCGAGTCCTTCGAAAAGAATAAAACTCCCGGAAGCTACGGCTTACCGGTCGAGCTCTATTCCGCTCTGTGGGACTTGATTGGCCAGGACCTGCGGAGGTGTATGTCAGTATGCTTCGAGCAGGTACCATGAGTGAATCCATGAGGAAAGGCATCATCACCTTCATCTACAAGCGGAAGGGGGAGAGGGAGGAACTCAAAAATTGGAGACCAATTTCACTGTTGAATGCGGATTACAAAATCCTGTCAAAGGTAATCGCCAACCGGGTCAGGTCTGCTCTGGGGTCGGTGATTCACCCTGACCAAACCTGTGCTGTGCCAGGCAGGAAGATCACTGAGAGTATCGCACTCCTCAGGAATACGATCGCCTACAAGCAGGACAGAGGGTTGGACACTTGCCTGATCAGCCTGGACCAGGAGAAAGCCTTTGACAGGATATCACACAGGTATATGAAAGATGTTCTCTCCAAAATGGGCTTTGGGGAGGGAATCTGCAATTGGATCAGACTGCTCTACACCAACATCATCAGTGCAGTCTCAATCAATGGGTGGGAATCAGATAGCTTCCCAGTCCGATCTGGAGTCAGGCAGGGTTGCCCTCTCTCTCCTGCCCTCTCTCTCTCGAGCATAAGCCCTTCACTTTCCTGCCTTGTTTGTGTGCTGCATAGAGCCATTTGCCAAGTCTATCAGGAAGGATGCAAGCCTGAGAGGGGTGACTATTCCTGGCAGCGGGGGCCTGCAGGTTAAGGCCTCCCTGTACATGGATGACGTTGCCATTTTCTGCTCGGATCCGTTGTCCGTGCGCAGACTCATGTGCATTTGTGACCAGTTCGAATGGGCCTCGGGGGCCAAGGTAAACCGAGGCAAGAGCGAGGCCATGCTCTTCAGGAACTGGGCCGACCAATGCTCGATCCCCTTCACCGTCAGGACCGACCACCTGAAGGTGCTGGGTATTTGTTTCGGGGGGTCTGGGGCGCGTGCCAAGTCTTGGGAGGAGCGTATCAGCAAAGTGAGGCAGAAACTGGGCAGATGGAAGCTACGGTCGCTCTCCATCACGGAAAAAAACCTGGTCATCAGGTGTGAGGCACTGTCATTGCTATTATACATGGCACAGATCTGGCCTATTCCCAGAATCTGTGCCGCTGCAGTCACCCGGGCCATCTTCCAGTTTATATGGAGATCAAAGATGGACTGGGTCTGAAGGGACTCGCTGTACAAAGATCTGGGCAACGGGGGAAAAAATACACCCAATGCCACCCTCACCCTGATGGCCACCTTTGTGTGTGGCTGCATCAAGCTGTGCGTGGATCCCCGGTACGCAAACACCAAGTGTCACTACGTACTGAGGTTCTACCTGTCCCCGGTGTTGCGAAGGATGGGCCTGGCCTCGCTGCCGCGGAACGCTCCGAGTAGTTGGACCGTTCCGTATCACCTGTCCTTCGTGGAGAAGTTTATGAAGAAAAACACCTTTGACCACAAGTCCATCAGGAAGTGGTCAGCACGTAGTGTCCCTGAGACCCTTTGGAAAAGGAGAGGGTGGATCCTATCGAGCGGTTCCCTGAGCAGACTGTCAAAGCCATTTGGCAGAATGCCTCATCGCCAGAACTTTCCAACAAGCACCAAGACATGGCTTGGCTGGTGGTGAGAAGGGCTCTACCTGTGAGATCCTTTATGCACGCCCGGACTCTCTGCCGCACCGCACGCTGCCCTCGAAGCGGCTGCGGGGGTGGGGGGGGGGGGGAACGAGACTGTCACACACCTCCTTCTGGAATGTGCCTACGCAGATGAAGTCTGGAGAGGAATGCAAGTGGTGTTTGTCGAGGTTCGTTCCGAGCAGCGCCGTGACGCGGGACTCCGTGCTCTACGGCCTGTTCCCCGGGACGCACACCGAGACAAATATCAGCTGTGCCTGGAGGATCATCAACTTGGTGAAGGACGCTCTCTGGGTGGTCTGAAACCTGTTGATCTTCCAGCTGAAGGAGTTGACCCCGACTGAGTGTTGCAGACTGGCACATTCCAAGGTCCAGGACTACGTGTTGAGGGATGCGCTGAAGCTTGGGGCAACTGCCACTAAGGCGCAGTGGGGAAAGACCACTGTGTAACGTCTGCCTGCCTGAAGAAGAACAGGGGGCCCATGCAGTCATTTGGACTCTGCTGACGCCTCAGGTAAATATATGGGCATATGATTGAAAAATGTACAGACCTGTATATAAAAATGATAAATTCTGATCTTTGTATGTAAATGTTTACATATGTATGGCATGACCAACTGTACAGACCATCAAATTATTTTATGAATATATATTTTTGAAATAAAAATTATTGTATCAGACATGCGAGCTGTGCAAGGTTACCTTATGACATCTCCCACTTAGTTTAGACTGGCACTTCTTTATAGGAACTTATCTCGGCACCAGACGCCTAACTCAGTTGGATTTGTTTTTCCCACCTGATGGATAGCTCAAGGCCTGTAGGAGTGATCAGTCAAGCACACACAGATCTGTCAGTTAACTTTTCTTCCTTATGAATTATTGTCTTTCACTGTTATCTGTCTAATTAAGAACATGCAATGTTTTTATAAACTTTTGTATAAAGGAAGCCACTTTGTATCAGTACATTGGAGTAGCCTGCTGGGGCACTTGAAGAGCTGCTACCCTACACTTCTAGGTTATTAGAACCTAGTTAGTTTAGCGTATGGGTATCAGTGTTACATTGTAACAGTGATGCTACTAGTGAATAAAGGGGATGACTAAGATTAAACTAAACTGTCTGTAAGAGGTTTTTATTCCAGACTTCCAAAGAGTACGATCTTTGGGACGAACCAAGAAAGAGAGGCTTACGGGTCTGAGTCCATAAGGGCTTCCCTAGGCCATGTCAAATCTGTACTTTAACAGTAGCAGGGGATAAAACAAGAAAAATGAAACAAAATTAGACATAAATGCACATTGGGTGCTCATGCTTAAAGGTTGTTCATTAGATAGTAAACCAGAATTGGAGTCTCCCAGGATTCTTATCGTGCCCTACTTGTGGAATTCCCACTCCCTTACATCTAAGTATTAGTACCCAGCTATGACTTATAACAATACTTTCATCAACAGAAATAAAACGTCTGTTATCAAATAGACATAGAAATATACAACACGGAAATAGACTTTTTGATCCAACACATCCATGCTATCCTATATAAATCTAGTGACCCATTTGCCAGCATTTGGCCCATATCCCTCCAAACCCTTCCTATTCACACACCCATCCAGGTGCCTTTTAAATGCTGTAATTGTACCAGCCTCCACCACCACTCTGGCCTATTTACTCTACCCACCCTTCAGGATTGTATGAACCTCTATCCGGTCACCCTCAGCCCCCGACACTCCAGGGGCAACAGCCCCATCCTATTCAGCCTCTCCTTATATCACAAATTAACCAACACTGGCGACATCCTTATCAATCTGTCCTTCACCCTTTCAAGTTTTACAACATCCTTCCTATCGCAGGGAAACCAGAATCAAATGCAATATTTCAAAAGTGGCCTAACCAGTGTCCTAGACAGCTGCACCATGACCTCCCAACTCCTACACCCAATGGATTCAATGGGCCAAATGGCCTTTTTCTGCACTGCAGGGATTTTATGATTGCTTCATATAGTGTATATCTGATATTCACTGTTGTACAAGCTGCATGGCTATGAATTTTCACCTAATATTGTAATGGAATTACATCCTGTATTTCTTGTAATAATTTTTATTTAATAGGTCAGCAGGAAGTCATTCAGCAACTTTACTGGCTTTCTTTTCTGAAGGATCCTTGACATGTCATTTTCAAAACCTTGACTCAGCTCCATTTCCAGCCCCTTTGTAGGAAGGTTGTTCCAGGTCATTGTCACCTAAATGAAGTTTTCCTCTTAATATATACTTCACGCTACCTGGCTGCGTGAGGGTTTTCGGAGTTTTGTGTCATGGATAATATATGATCAGCAGGTATCTGGCAATCTACAGGAATTGTCACCGATGTTATGTTCATTTGACTGGACTGACCGTGATCAATTATTTTGTGATTTTATTTGCAGGAAGACATGGGGAAAGGAATCTGAAACCAAAAGATACATCAACTTCTGGCAGAGCCACTTGATTCACTGGGACTTTAATATCAGCAGCCATTCACATCGAGAAGACATGTTTCCTTTTGTTTGCTTGAGAGATTCTGGACACTGGTGTGGCAGGAAGAATACTGAGACACCCGAGTGAGGGAGATTCAGTGCGCTGACTGTGAAAAGTGCTTCATACCATTTACTCAGCTTGGAGGATCAAAATCTCACCCCTCACGGTGGGGAGAGACTGTGTACCCTTTCCGTTTGTAATTTGAAACACAGAGTGACACAAGGAAAGCTTCCCCCCATGTGGAAATGTTGGTACTGTGGGAGAAGATGCCCTTTCCTATCGATGTTGGAACCCACAGACGCGGACAGGGAATTAGTGAGATGGGCCATCTGCAGACGCACCAGCGGGTCCATGTGGAAGAGATGCCGTTCAAGTGCTCCATGTGCGGGAGGGAGTTCACTCGGTCATCTACACTGCTGGCCCACCAGCGGGTCCACACCGGAGAGAGGCCATTCACTTGCTCACCGTGCAGGAAGGGCTTCACCCGCTCCTCCCACCTGCAGAGACACCAGTGAGTTCACCTGCCATTGAAGGAGCTTCAGCCGAATGCTATTATCGACTGCATTAATAACTCAGTTCTGGGGACTCCTGAGTTTGAATAGCAGATGGTGGAGTTGGAAGTCAGTCAGAAACCTGGAGTTCAGAACCTCATGATGAGAAAAACATCCCTATCTGATTCACTCATGTTTTAGGGAAGGAAACTGCTGTTGTGGGAAAGGATTCACTTAGTCGTCCCAGCTGCAGGCTTTACCTGGTCTGGTCTACAAGTGACTCCAGACCCACAGCAGTCTGGTTGACTCTCGACAGCCCCTCGGCAAATGAGCGGGGAGAATCTTACTTGGAGACAAGGTATGGGTTGCAATTGCTGAGTGAAGCAATACTTCCTCCGGGTTACGGCTGTACCAAGGATCCAATTACAAAGGGACAACTCAGCTGACCAACAGTGAAGGAAGTGGGGTGCAGGGGAGTGTGTACGCTTTGACCTTGAGCTGTTAAAAATGCAAATAAGCTACTTTTTCTATGCCTTTTTGCTGGGAGATCTGAAGCTGTAACAAAGTGGGTCACAATAAAAGTTAGGCAGCATCTGAGGAGCAGGAAAATCGACATTCCAGGCAAAAGCTGATTCCTGATGAAGGGCTTTTGCCCGAAATGTCGATTTTCATGCTCCTCGGATGCTGCCTGACCTGCTGTGCTTTTCTAGCACCACTCTAATCTAAACTCTGATCTCTAGCATCTGCAATCCTCACTTTTGCCACGATAAAGGTTACCTGAACTTACCGAAGGACTCAGACGTGGAAGGCTATGAGATCCAGCAGGTTTTTCTTTGAAAGCTGCTCGTTTCTTTCAATCTCCAGTGTGAGGTTTCTAATTGAAGGAGCAGTCAATGTGTAGCTCGTATTATTCGAAATTGTTCATTTTTCAGGACTGCAGTTTCATCATTTCCTCAGCATTGTAAAGTTTACTGACACCAGTGGGAGGTGTGGGCTGTTTTCATTAGAAACAAAGTTAAAAATCACACTACACCAAGTTATAGTCCAACAGGTTTATTTGGAAGCACTAGCTTTTGGAGCGCTGCTCCTTCATTGGTTGCTGTGGAGCAGGATCATAAGACAGAGTATTTGTAGCAAAAGGACATTGAATGATATATTGAACAAACCTAGATTGCTTTGAAGTGTTTCATCTTTAGAATGGGTTTCAGATTTCAGTTCATTAATATATAAATCCCAGAACTTCTTTTAAGTCACAGTCTCGAGATAACTGAAGGTTTTATAAAAAGAGGTGACATCTCAGCTCAGACAATGCATGAAAGGTGTGAGGTTTGAGCCTGTCTTGAGTCAGACTGGTTCTATTTCCAAAGTAGGAATTGATAAAATATTACATGGAGTGATTGCCTGCAGATTGTGCACTTTTTGAACAAAATAGAATGTATCTACAAATATAATTCTGCAAATGCAAATTTACCCCATAGTCTTATGTCTTTCTTTGCTGCACAGGACCTCCAACCAACACTATACACCAGATATATTGATGATCTTTCTTCCTCTGGACCCATGGTGAGGAGTCACTGAACTAACGACACTGATATTAACATGTTTCATCCCACCATCACACTCACCATGGACTACTCTTTCATATCTGTCTCATTTTTGGACACATGCGTCTCTATCAAGGATGGGTATCTCAGCACTTCTCTGTACCGCAAACCCACGGATAACCTGACAGTGCTACACTTCTCTAGTGAAACATATTAAATAACCATCCTCTATGGACAAGCCCTTCACATACACAGGATCTGTTCAGGTGAGGAGGAACGTGACAGACACTTGGAAGTACACAAGCATGCTCTCATAAGAACGGGGTACAATGCTCAACTCATCAACTGCCACAGCGAGAAACTGTAATGATCTTCGGAGACAGACATGAGCTGCAACCAATATGGTTCTCTTTGTTGTCCAGTCCTACTTGGGAGCCGAAACACTATGTCATGTTCTTTGCAGCCTGCAACATAGTACTGATGCGGATGAGCACCTCGCCAAGTCCTTCCCCATACCTCCACTTCTCGACTTCAAACAACTGCCAAACCTTAAACAGATCATTGTTCACAGCAAACTGCCTGGCCTTCAGGGCAACATGATACAACCCTGCCATGGCAGACGATGCAAGATGTGTTAGAGTGACGATACATTACCATCATGACACGTGGGGACACCACCCACCATGAGAATGGCAGGTACTCACGTGACTCAGCCAGCATTGTTTATCTCATACTCTGCAGGCAATGATGCCCTGAGGCATGGTATCTTGGCGAGACCGAGTGGAGGCTACAGTAACGGATGAATGGACACTGTACAATCGTCAGCCAGGAATGTTCCCTCCCAGTCGGGGAACACTACAGCAGTCCAGGACATTCAGCCTCGGACCTTCAGGTGACCATCCTCCAAGGCAGACTTCAGGACAGGCAACAATGGAAAGTGGCTGGGCAGAGGCTGATAGCCAAGTTTGGTACCTATGGGGATGGCCTCAACCAGGACTTTGGGTTCATGTCACACTACAGGTGACCCCACTAGACTAAACACTCTCCCACACATACACGCACACAAGCACGCATTCACACAAACACATGCTCCTCCACACCAACACACTCATGCAGACCCTCTCTCATACACATCCACTCTCTCAAATGCTCACACACACACACCCTCTCACAGCCTTATACCCCATTACACCCGCACACAGACACAGACACAATCACTTGGTTTCGCCTGTACACACACATTTATGTTTGTGGGTTGAATTTGTACTTGCAGAATTACATTTTATTTTGCTCAAAAACGCTGTACCTCCCACTTTAGAAATAGAATCAGTCTGACCTAACATTGGGACACAGACAGACTTTAACTTAACACCTTCAATGCATTATTTGATTGAGATGACACCTATTGTGAAAACCTATCTTGAGAACATAACTTTTAAAAAGTTTTGGGATTTACATACGAAGGAATCAAAACGAACATGGTCATTCTAAAAGATGATAGAAGTAAGCTACATTTGTTTAATATTACATCCCATGACTCTGCAATCCTGTTGCTCAAGAGTCTGTGTGTTATGATTCTGCTCCACAACCATCCGATGAAGAAGCAGCGCTTCGAAAGCTAGTGATTCCAAATAAATCGGAAATAAGTAAATAAACGGTTGGACTATAACTTGGCATTGGGTGATTTTTAACTTTGAAAATCTGTCAGTAATAACCAGCATCTCCATACTGCGCATGCTACTCGGTGTCAGCAACCACTCCGCGTGTTGCTCATGCGGCACGGGGAAACGCCCCACGGTCTTGTTTTGGTGAACCAATGGGACGCTCTGGAGGACCGGATGGGGACTGGTCCTCCTGCCAATCACAGAAAACCCATAGACTGGATGCGGAAGTAGGATCATGTGCTTCTGGGGTTGGTGCTGCTTCTCTCTCTCTCTGAGTTAAGATTGAGCTTCAGCCCAGACTGCAACCTTCTTCCTCTGTCCAACATCTGTGAGTATTGTGCTCTCTTTTCTCACCCCATTTTCCATTCCGGGTTCAGCTGTTGACTTGCAGAAACTGAAGCGAAATGGAGTGAATCCAGGGAGGGGACAGGTTCTGGGAAAGTTAGTTCAGTTCTGTGTCTCAATTGAAAAACACAGGGCAAATGCAGGAACCTTTTATCAGAAATGATGTGTAAATGTACAGATCTAGATGTCATTCTGCACCAGTCACTGCCAGTTGTCAGACAGATGCAGCAAGCAATCAGCAAGGCAAGTGGTGGATTAGCAAGAGGAATTGAGCTGAGAGGTGGAGATGCCTTCCTACAGTTAGGGCGTCATTGAATGTGTCCAAGACTGAGTTCATCTGATTTTTGAACAACAAAGAAGTGGATGGTTATGGGGGAAGGCAAAAAAAAATGGTTTTAAGACCAGTATAGATTGGTTACAGAAACAGTCCAACTAGTCCATGCTGATCAATTATCCTAATCTAGTCCTATTTACCAGCACTTGGTCCATACCCCTTTAAACTCTTCCTATTTATAGACCAATCCAGATGCCTTTTAAATGCTGTAATTATACCAGCCTCCACTTCCTCTGGCTGGTCATTCCATACACGCACCACTCTCTTGTGAAAAAGCCCCCATTAGCTCCCTATTATGTCTTTCCCCTCTCACCCTAAACTTTTAGTTCTGGACTCCCCACCTCACAGAGAAGACTTTGTCTATTTGCCCTCTCCATGCCCCTCTGTAAGGTCACCCCTCAGCCTCTGACACTCCAAGGAAAACAGCCCCAGCCTATTTAGCCTCACCCAAGAGCTCAAATCTTTCAAACCTGGTAACATTCTGGTGAATCTTTTCTGAACCCTTTCAAGTTTCACAACATCCTTCTGATGGTAAGAAGACCAGAGTTGCACGCAATATTTCAAATGTGGCCTCACCAATGTCCTGTACAGATGCAACATCACCTCCCAACACCTTTACTCAATGCTCTAACCAAGAAAGGACAGCATACCAAATACTGCCTTCACTATCCTATCTATCTGTGGCTTTACCTTTAAGGAACTATGAACTGCAGTCCAAGGTCTCTTTGTTCAGCAACACTCCCCAGGACCTTACCATAAAGTGTATAAGTCCTGCACTGATTTGTTTTTCCAAAATGCAGCACCTTGCATTTATCTGAATTCAACTTCATTCATGTACTTATCCTAATGTCTTTTAAATGTTCTAACTGTACCTGCATCCACCCCTTCGTCTTTTCACACACAAACCACTTTAAATAAAGTACCCGTTATGCCTTTTTAACATCTTTCTCCTCTCACTTTCAAATTTTCTGTCTAATCTTGAACGCCCACCAAGGGAAAAGATATCCGCCATTCACCTTATCTATACCCCTCATGATTTTAAAATCCTCAATAAGGTCACCTCTCAACCTCCTCTGCTCCAGTGGAAATATTTCCAGCTTATCCACCTCGGTGTAGGTATCTTCATATCCACTTATGTTGGTACAGGCTAAACAGCCTGTTCCTGCTCCCAATTCTTTCTGTGTCCAGGAAAGCAAGAGACCATAAAACACAGGAAAATAAATTTGATGTCTCAGCCGATCGGGGCTGCTCTGCCATTAAATCATGGTTGGTAAGTTTCTCAATCCCATTCTCCCACTTTCTCCCCGTAACCCTCGATATCCCCCTTGATACTCAAGAACCTATCTACCTCCATCTTAAATATACTCAGTGACTGGCGTCCACAGCATTCTGTAGCAGTGACTTCCACATGTTCACCAGTCTTTGGCTGAAACGATTTCTCTTTATCTTTGTTCTAAAAGGTCTCCCTTTTATTCTAATGCTGTGCCCTCAGGTGCTAGTCTCTCCTACCAATGGAAACATCTTCCCCATGTGCACTCTGTCCAGGCCATTCAGTATTCTGTCTGTTTCAACTAGATTCCACCCACCCCCTCCCGAGTGTGGGCCTGTTGATCGGCATGTACCAGACCCTTCAGGATGAGGTACAGCAGGAATTACGTTCAGCAAAGTCAGAATGGAGGGAGTGTGTTGGATGGAGATTTTTCAGCTTTTCGGGGGTGAGAGGGGAAAGAAAATTCAATATAAATTAGAATTGATAAGATGGGCTGATGGGCCAAGGAGTGGCAGAATGAGTTTAATTTAGATAAATATGAGGTGTTGCATTTTATAAGGCAAATCAGGGCATGACTTACACAGTTAATGGGGAGTGTTGCTAAACAAAGAGACCTTGCAGGTTCTAGTTCCTTGAAAGTGGAATTGCAGGGAGACATGATAGTGAAGAAGGCATTTGGTACATTTTCCTTTACTGGTCAGAGCATTGAGTACAGGAGGTGGGAGGTCATTGTCATGGCCACTTTTGGAATAGTGTGCACAATTCTGGGCCCCCTCCTATGGAACAATGTTGTGAAACTTGAAAGAGTTCAGACAAAATTTACAAGGATGTTGGCAGAGTTGGAGGGTTAGAGCTAAAGGGAGATGCTGAATAGGCCAGGGATAATTTCCCTGCAGCATCAGAGGCTGAGGGGTGACCTTACAGAATTTTATAAGGGGTATGGATAGGGTGAATAGCCAAAATCTTTTCCCCATGGCAGGGGAATCCAAAACTGAAAGGCATAAGTTTCACGTGGGGGGGGGGGGGCAAGATTTAAAACGGACCTGAGGGGCAACTTTTTCACACAGAGGGTAGTGCATGTTTGGAATGAGCTGCCAGAGAAAGTGATGGAGGCTGCTACAATTACAAAATTTAAAAGATGGGTATGTGAATGAGAAGGCTTTAGAGGGATACAGGCCAAATGCTGGCAAATGGGACTAGATTATTTTAGGATATCTGGCTGGCATGGATGAATTGGACTGAGGGCTCAGTTTCTGTGCTGTATGACTCTAATCATCTTCCGTGAAAGCAGAAGTGTGATTGTGAAGACTGAACTTTGAGAGCAGCTTTCAAAGATGTTTTGCCTTGACTGGACTCAGAAGTTACAATGAAATCTTTCAATTGTGAGACAGCAACTGAGTGCGTCCAGGATTCTGGTGGAAAGTGGGAAATCATTGCACTGTGGGAATGAAGTGGTTTAAGGGTTTAAGGTTTACCAACAGTAAGTAAAGTGTGCTGAGCGGGGAGCCTAGTGAAGGGTTAGGTGGATTTGAGTTAAACTGCTCATTTCATTCAGCCTTCAACATTGTATTTTCAATGCTGTGCATCAGAAGGAGCAGTGAGTCAGTAACTGGTATCGTTAGAAGCCTTACGGGTTTCAGTACTGCAAGAATTACATTGTTTCATCAGCATTGTATTGCTCTTTGGCCCAACAAGTCCACACTGACCCTCCAAAGGGCCTGTTTCCACATGGTAAGTAGTCTAATCTAATCATTACTGGCAGCAGTGAGAGGTCTGGGCTATATTCACTATAGTGACTCCATGAAATTCTCTGCCTATGGAACCGGTAGAGACAGCTTCACTAAGAATATTCAAGACACAGGTGAGTAGGTATTTGCATGGTGGGGATTTAAAGATAGTTGGGATAATGCAGGTAGGAGGAGCTGAGATGATGGATAGATCAGCCATGATCTTAATGAATGACAGAGCAGGCTCGACAGGCCAAATGGCCTACTCCTGCTTCTATTACTATGAAACTATAACCCTGCATTTCCCATGGCTAACCCAGCCAACCTGCACATCCCTGGGCAATTTAGCATGGCCAATCCAAATCAAGGCAGGTGAACAATGTTGTGATGTGAAAATGAACATCAGAGAATGACAGAAAGGGACAAGGAGAGTAAATGTACCAGCAATCAAAGCTGGATTCTAAAGATCACAAAAATTGAAACTGAAGACTGTGTCTGAAGGTGTGCTGCATCATAACAAAAGTGAATGAATAGACTGCACACATCGAACACAATAATTATGATCTAAGACTCCTTACAGAGACATGGCTTCAGGGTACCAAGGATTGGATCCTGAATATTGAAGGGATATGTGGCATTCTAGTCAAATGAGAAGCTAGGTAAAGGTAGAGGCACTGCCAATCAAAGCACTGATAACACGGTAGTCTGGTGTCAGCTCGGATTTCAGGTCCTGATTTCTCTGTCGTCTGTTGATCTCCCTGTTTCCACAGAGTAAAATGTCGGTCTGTTCTCAGCTCTGCAGGGTTTCTGCTGAAACCTTTTACACCTTCCGGAACAATAAAACATTCAGTCAATCAAGGCCCAACCCACAATCTCCCAGCCTGTCAACCATCCAGACAGAGAATCATCATAGCAGGGAATAAAACAAGAAAAATGAAACAAAATTGAGAATAAATAGGTGCTTGTACTTAATGTTTGTTCGTTAGGACGTAAACCAGAAATTGGTGTCTCCCAGGGTTATTATAGTGCCCTAATTGAGGAATTCTCGCTCCCTTACATCTATGCCAGGTGCTGGCAGGTGGGACTAGCTTGTGTTGGGATGTCTGGTCGGCATGGACAGGTTGGACCGAAGGGTCTGTTTCCATGCTGTACATCTCTATGACTCTAAGTATTACCATTCAGGCATGATTGAAAAAAATATTTGCATCAACAGAAATAAAGCACGTGTTATCAAATAGACATGGAAACATACAGCATGGAAATAGACTTTGTGATCCAACACATCCTTGCAGACAAGATATCCTATGTAAATCTAGGTCCATTTGCCAGCATTTGGCTGTTATCCCTCCAAAGCCTTCCCATTCACATACCCATCTAGATGCCTTTTAAATGTAATTGTACTGACCACTTCCTCTGGCAGCTCAGTGCATAAACGCACCACCCTCTGTGTGAAAACATTGACCCTTGGGTCACTTTTAAATCTTTCCCCTCCCACCCTAAACCCTCTGGTTTTGGAGACCCCCACCCTGGGGAAATGTGCTTCCCTATTTATTCCATTCATGCCCCACATGATTTTATAAACCTTGACAAGGTTATCCCTCTGCCTCTGATGCTCCAGGGAAACAGCCCCATACTATTCAGCCTCTCTTTATACCACAAACCCTCCAACCTTGGCGACATCCTTATCAATCTGTCCTGCATCCTTTCAAGTTTCACAACATCCTTCCTACCCAATAACAGGGAGACCAAATCGAATGCAATATTCCAAAAGTGGCCTAACCAATGTCCTGTACAGCTGCATCATGACCTCCCAATTCCTATACCCAATGCATTCAATGGACTAAATAGCCTTTTTGTGCACTGTAGGGGTTTTATGATTTTATTGTGACCCAGTCAATTTTAGTCATTATCTCTGGTGCATGGCGTGTCAGGGTGGGATCACTGGTAACAGAATTGCATGCAATACTACAAAAGTGGCCTAACCAATGTCCTGTGAAGTGTACCAAACACCACCTTCACTGTCCTGTCTACCTGTGACTCCACTGTCAAGAACTAAAAGCCTGCCATAGTCATACAGCATGGAAACAGACCTTCAGTCCAACCAATCCATGCCAACCATAATCCCACATTAAACCAGTCTCTCCTGCCTGCTCTTCGACTGTATCCCTCAAAACCTTTCTTATTCATATACTGAA
Organism: Hemiscyllium ocellatum; assembly: GCF_020745735.1. NCBI lineage: Eukaryota > Metazoa > Chordata > Chondrichthyes > Orectolobiformes > Hemiscylliidae > Hemiscyllium > Hemiscyllium ocellatum. The sequence goes on from NW_026867811.1 coordinate 39,718, forward strand.
ATAAATGTCTTTAAATTCTACCGGCATCCACCACTGCCTCAGGAAGTTCATTCCACACATGAACCACCCTCTGTGTAAAATTAGTGTTTGAATATCAAGGATGGAACGGTTCAGAAAAGCTTTACAAGGATGTTTCCAGGGTTGGAGGGTTTGAGCTACAGGAAGGGGCTGAATAGATTGGGCTGTTTTCCCTGGAGTGTTGGAGGCTGAGGGGTGATCTTCCTGTAAATTCATGAGGGGCATGGATAGGGTAAATAGACAAGGTCTCTTTCCTGGGATCGGGGAGTCCAGAAGTAGAGGGCAGAGGTTGAGAATGAGAGGGGAATGATGTAAAGTTCCATGCAGAGGGTAGTGCGTGTATTGATTGAGCTGTCAGAGGAAGTTATGGAGGCTGGTACAATGATAACATTTACAATGCCTCTGGATGGGTGTTTGAATAGGAAAGGTCGAGAGAGAGAGAGATGGGCTGGTAAATGCAGCTAGATTAATTCTGGATATCTGGTCAGCATGGGCAAGTTGGACCGAAGGGTCTGTTTCCAAGCTGTACATCTCCATGACATTGAGGTTGAATAAGTCCTGATCTGATTTGCAATTCCAAAATGCAGCACCTCGCATTTATCTGAATTAAACTCCATCTGCCACTCCTCAGCCCAAGATCCTATTTTAATCAGAGGCAACCTTCCTCGCTGTCCACTGAATCTCCAATTTTGGTGTCATCTGCAAACTTATTAACTATACCTACTATGTTCACATCCAAATCATTTTTATAAATGACAAAAAGTAGTGGATTCAGCACCGATCCTTGTGGCACCACTGGTCACAGGCTCCAGTCTGAAAAGGAACTCTCCACCACCACCCTCTTTCTTTTACCTTCAAGCCAGTTCAGTATCCGGTTGACTAGTTCTCCCTGTATTTCATAAGATCTTACCTTGCTAACGAATCTTCCATGAGGAACTTTGTTTGATTGATTTGCTAAGCACAAAGCCATGCTGACTATCCCTAATTAGTCCTTGCCTTTCCAAATACATGCAAATCCTGTTTCTCAGCATTCCCTCCAACAACTTGCCTATCACTGATGTCGGCTCGCTGGTCTATAGTTCCCTGGCTTCTCCTTACCACCGTTCTTAAATAATGGCACCACGTTAGCCACTCTCCAGTCTTCCAACACCTCACCTGTGACTAAGGATGATACAAATATCTCAGCAAGGGGCCCAAGAGTCACTTGCCTAGCTTCTGGGGATTTATCTACTTTTTGTGTTTCAAGACATCCAGCTCTACCTCCTCTGTAATGTGGACATTTTTCAAGACGTCACCATCTATGTCCCCACATTCTATATCTTCCATGTCCTCCTTCACAGTAAACACTGATACTCATTTAGTATTTTCCTCATCTACTCCGGCTCCACACATAGGCTGCCCTTGTTGATCTTTGAGGGGCTGTATTCTCTCCCAATTACCCTTTTGTCCTTAATTTATAAAAACCCTTCTAATTCTCCTTAACCCTATTTGCCAAAGCTATCTCATGTCCCCTTTTTGCCCTCCTGATTTCCCTCTTAAGCATACCCCTACCGCCTTTATACTGTTCTAAGGATTCATTCGATTTGTCCTGTCCATACTTGTCATATGCTTCCTTCTTGTTAGCCAACTCCTCAATTTCTCTAGTCATCCAGCATTCCCTACACCTACCAGCCTTTTCTTTCACCCTAACAGGAACATACTGTCTCTGGACTCTTATTATCTCATATTTGAAGGCTTCCCATTTTCCAGCCTTCCCTTCACCTGTGAATATCTGCCTTCCAATCAACTTTTGAAAGTTTTTGCCCAATACCATCAAAATTAGCCTCCCTCCAATTTACTTTGAGATCCAGTCTGTCCCTTTCCCAAAGTGGTCCAGCACTGACACCTCAGTCACCTGCCCTGCCTTAGGTCAGGTTTTGCACCTCCTCTAGTAGGAACATCCACATACTGCCTCAGAAAATTGTCTTGTCCATGCTTAACAAATTCCTCTTGATCTAAACCCTGAACGCTGGCAGTCCTAGTCAATGTTTGGAAAGTTAAAATCCCTGACCATAACCATCCTATTATTCTTACAGATAACTGAAATCTCCTTACAACTTTGTTTCTCAATTTCCTGCTGATTATTAGAGGTTTATATTACAATCCCATAAGGTGATCATCCCTTTCTTATTTCTCAGTTCCACCCAAATAACTCCCCTGGATGTATTCCCAGGAATATCCTCCCTCAATACTATTCCTTATCAAAACACCACTCCCCACCTCTCTTGCCACCCCCCTCCACCCCCGTATCTTTCCTGTGGCATTTGTATCCTGGAACATTGAGCTGTCCATCCCTGAGCCACATTTCTGTAGTTGCTATGATGTCCCAGTCCCATGTTTCTGACCATAAACCCTGATTTCACCTGCCTTCCCTATTAGGTCTCTTGCTTTGACGTAAATACAGTATAACTTCAGTCCTACGTTGTTCTCTGCATTATTCCTTCCTGCCCTGACTGTTTGATTCACTCCCTTTCCCAACTGTACGATTCTCGGGTTAGTCTCTTTCCTCACTGTTTTCCTGGGACCCATCCCCCATCTTATTTGCAGCAGCAACTTCACTGGCTTTCTTTCTGCAAGCAGTCTTGACATTTTATTTTCATATCTTGATCCAGCACCTTTGTCGGCAGCTTGTTCTAGGTCATTGTCCCCTGAATGAAGTTTTCCTCCATACACACTTAAGGCTATCTGGCTGCATGAGGGTTTTCAGGTTTCTGTGACCTGGATAATATGTGATCAGCAGGCACCTGGAAATCTACAGGAATTGCCATCAATGTATCTTTATTTAACTGTACTGGCCGTGATCACTTATTTTGTGAGTTTATTTTTGCAGGACACTAGTGTGGCAGGAAGAATACTAAGACACCCGAGTGAGGGAGATTCAGTGGGCTGACTGTGGAAAAAGTGCTTCAAACCATTTCCTCAGCTTGGGGGAATCAAAATCACACCCCTCACGGTGGGGACAGACTGTGTACCAGTTCTGTTTGTAATTTCAAACCCAGGTGACACAAGGAATACTCTCCCCATGGGGAAACCGTGGAAATGTGGGGACTGTGGGAAAGGATTCCCTTCCCCCTCAGTGCTGGAAATTCACAGACGTGTTCACAGCGGGGAGAAGCCGTTCATCTGCTCAGTGTGTGGGAAGGGATTCACAAATTCTTCCAACCTGCGGGCGCACCAGTGGGTCCACACGGGAGAGAAGCCCTTCACCTGCTTGGTGTGCAGGAAGGGGTTCACGCATTCATCTGCACTGCTGACCCACCAGCGGGTCCACACTGGGGAGAGGCCGTTCGGTTGCTCAGAGTGCGGGAAGGCTTTCCGTCGTGTGAGCAACTTGAGGAAGCACGAGCGGGTCCACATGGGGGAAAGGCCATTCACCTGCCCCGAGTGTGGGAAGGGATTCATTGATTCTTCCAGCTTGCTGAACCACCAGCGGATCCACACAGGGGAAAGGCCATTCACCTGCTCTGTGTGCGGGAAAGGATTCAATCATATGAGCAATTTGCGGCAGCATAAGCGGGTCCACACTGGGGAGAGGCCATTCACCTGCCCCGAGTGTGGGAAGGGATTTACCAACTCTTCCCACCTGCTGACCCACCAGCGGATCCACACTGGGGAGAGGCCATTCACCTGCTCCAAGTGCAGGAAGGGCTTCACCTGCTCCTCTGACCTCCAGAGACATCAACGAGTTCACGTGCCATCACAGGGAAATTGAAGGAGTGACAGATAAGTACCATTTTTGACTAGACTATCAACCCCGTTCTGGGGTCTCCCAGGTTTGAATCCCACCGTGGTAGATGGCGCAATTGAAATCTGGAGTTCAGAATCAAATGATGAAACCATTTTCAGGGGAAGAAAAACCCCACCTTATTCACTCATGTCCTTTTTTAGAGAATGAAGCTATCTTTGCAGGAAAGGAATCACTCAGTTATTCCAGCTGCATCCTTTACCTGGTCTGGCCTACCCCTGACTCCAGACCCACAGCAGTGTGGTTGACTCTTGATTGCATCCCCCTCCTGTATATGAGCTGGAGAAACTAACTTGTATACAGGGTGTAGGCTGAAACTGCTGAGTGAGGCAATACTTCCTCCAGATGAAGGCTGTACCAAGGATCCAGTTCCAAAGGGATAATTTGGTGCTGACCAATAGTAAAGAAAGTGGGGGATGGGGAGTGTGTGCACTTTGACCTTGAGCTTTTTATTTAAAAAACGCTACTTTTCGTGCACTTTTTTTTCTGGGAAAAATTGAAACTGTAATGAAGCAGGGTTGCAATAAACGTTACCGGAATTCACCGTCTGACTCAGACTCTCATTGAAAGCTGTGAGATTCAACACGTTTTTGCTTTAAAGCTGCTAATTTCTGTCACCCTCCAGCACGAAGTTTCCAATGTCCTGGATCAGAAGTGAATGAGTGGCAGAATTGTGAGAAATTGTAAATTTTTCAGGAGTGCGGGTTTATTGTTTCATCAGCATTGTAAGGTTTACTGGCAGCAGTGGGAGGTGTGGGCTCGAAACAAAGATTAAAAGTCTCAACACCAGGTTATAGTCCAACGGGTTTATTTGGAAGTATTAGCTTTTGGAGCACCGCTCCTTCATCGGGTAGCTGTGGAGCAGGATCATAAGACACAGAATTAAAATTAAAACTGAAGTTTTTCATCTCATCATCATCTCATTTCATCAGCATTGTAAAGGTTACTGCCTGCAGGAGAAAGTGTGGGCTGTGTTCATGAGAAACAAAGGCAAAAATCAGACAAAGGTATTGGAATATAATCTGATATTATTTGGAAGGACTAGCTTTCGGAGTGCTGTTCCTTCATCAGGTAGTTGTGGAGCAGGATCATGACATAGGATTTGAACTAAAAAATTACAGTGTCATACAACTGAATTGAACAAATCTAGATTGTTATCAAGTCTTTCATCCTTTAGAATGGGTTGCAGGTTTCAGTTCATTAATATGTAAATCCCAGAACTACTTATAAGGAACGTTCTCAATGTAATTTGAAAGTGATATTTCAGCTCAGAGAATGTATTAAAGGTGTGAGGTTAGAGCCTGCCTGTCTCCTAATGTTGAGTCAGACTGGTTCTACTTCCAAAGTTGGAATGTATAAAATATTAATGGATTGACTGCCTGCAGATTGTGTGCTTTGAGCAAAATTGAATGTGTCTGCTATCTCTCACCTCCCTACACACAACATGGGTGCTGGGGAAAAAAATAAGCACTATCGCAGTAGCGTTAGTGAGGGGATTTAAAAAAAGTTTAACCAAGAGATTTAGCCACCTCAGTTTTAAAAAAACCCAGGAGATTGGAATCTCCTCCGTTGAGGACTGACTCTCAGCTGGCTGGCTACAGCCAGCGTACTGTGAGCAGGAGAAGAGGAGGAGAGGCATTCAAAGTTTGGGAGAAGATTTGTAGCTCGGGTGTTCGTTGTTGTGGTTCTGTTCGCCGAGCTGGGAATTTGTGTTGCAGATGTTTCATCTCCTGTCTAGGTGACATCCTCAATGCTTGGAAGCCTCCTGTGAAGCACTTCTGTGATGTCTCCTCCGGCATTTAAAGTGATTTGTATCTGTCCACTGCAGCGGACAGCTGGAACTGACAACTGGAAGCGGCAGATACAAATCACTATAAATGCCGGAGGAAAGATCACAGATGCACTTCACAGGAGGCTCCCAAGCACTGAGGATGTCACCTAGACAGGGGACGAAACGTCTGCAACACGAATTCCCAGCTTGGCGAACAGAACCACAACGAGGGGAGGCATTTTAACCTCAATTATTTTTTTCAAAGTTCTAGCTCAAAGGTAGAAGACAGGGAGTGGTGGTGGAGGGGTGCTTTTCAGACAGGAGGCCTGTGACCAGTGTGTGCTACGAGGATTGGTGCTGGGTCCATGACTTTTAATCATTTTATAAGTGGTTTGGCTGTGAACATAAGTAGAGTAAGTTTGCAGAGGACACCAAAATTGGAAGTATAGTGGACAGTGAAGAAGTTTACTTTTGATTAAAACAGGATCTTGATCAGATGGGCCAATGGGCAGATGGAGTTTAATTCAGATAAATGCGAGGTGCTGCATTTTTGAAAAACCAATCAGAGCAGGACTTATTGGTAAGGTCCTGGGGAGTTTTGCTGAACAAAGAGACCTTGGAGTACAGATTCATAATTCCTTCAGAGTTGCAGGTAGATAGGATAGTGAAGATGATGTTTGGTATGATTTCCTTGATTCCTTTCCCAATGAATCAAGTGGCTCCATCAGAGGTTGATGTGATATTTGGTTTCAGATTTCTTTCCCCATGTCGTCTTACAACAAAATTCACGAAATAAGTGATCGCGGTCAGTACAGTCAAATAAATATAATGTGGGCAGCACGGTGGTTAGCACTGCTACCTCACAGTGCCAGAGACCCGGGTTCGATTCCCGCCTTAGGCGACTGTGCAAACTCCACACAGTCATTCTCCCCATGTCTGCGTGGGTTTCCTCCAGGTGTTCTGGTTTCCTCCCACAGTCCAAAAATGTGCAGGTTAGGTGAACTGGCCATGCTAAATTGCCCGTAGTGTTGGGTGCAGGGGTAAGTGTGGGAGAATAGGTCTGGGTGGGTTGCGCTTTGGTGGGTCGGTGTGAATTTGTTGGGCCGAAGGGCCTGTTTCCACACTGTAAATAATCTAAAAAAAATATGACAACTCCTGTAGATTGCCGGATGCCTGCTGATCACATATTATCCAGGACACATCAGGCAGCCAGAGAGCCTTAAGCGTGTATTGAGGAAAACTTCATTGGTTACAATGACTTGGAAATGAAACTGAATAAGGATATGAAAATGAAACATCATAGAGTCATACAGATGTACAGCATGGAAACAGACCCTTCGGTCCAACCCGACCAGATATCCCAACCCAATCTAGTCCCACCTGCCAGCACCCGGCCCATATCCCTCCAAACCCTTCCTATTCATATACCCATCCAGATGCCTTTTAAATGTTGCAATTGTACCAGCCTCCACCACATCCTCTGGCAGATCATTCCATACACAAACTAGAGTGAAAAAGTTGCCTCTTAGGTTTCTTTTACATCTTTCCCCTCTCACCCTAAACCTTTGCCCTCTGGTTCTGGACTCCCCCACCCCAGGGAAAAGACTTTGTCTGTTCATCCTATCCATGCCACTTATGCTTTTATAAACCTCTATATGGTCACCCCTCAGCCTCCAACGTCCACAGAAAACAGCACCAGCTTATTCAACCTCTCCCTATAGCTCAAATCCTCCAACCCTGGCAACATCCTTGTAAATCTTTTCTGAAGCCTTTCAAGTTTCATGACATCTTTCCGATAGGAAGGAGACCAGAACTCTTATTTCCTAAACGCTGAAAACTCCATCCCACACATTCTCCCTCCATTCTAACTTTGCTGAACCTAATCCGTGCTGTATCCTGAAGGGTCTGGTTTACGCTGATTTACAGCCCATGCTTGGGGGATCTAATTGAAACATACAGAATACTGATTGCCCTGGACAGGGTGGATGTTGGGAAGATGTTTCCATTGGTAGGAGAGACTAGGTCCCAAGGGGACAGCCTTAGAGTAAAGGGAAGACCTTTTAGAATGCAGAGAAAGGAGAAACCTTTGTAGCCAGAGAGTGTGAAACCTATGGAATTCATTGCCACAGAGGCTGTGTTGGGCAAGTCACTGAGTATATTCAAGACAGAGATAAATAGGTTCTTGTGTATCAAGGAGATTGAGGGTTGCAGGGAGAAAGCAAGAGAATGGGCTTGAGAAACTTGTCAGCCATAATTGAATGGTGGAGCAGACCTGATTTTCTGAATGACCTAATTTCTTCTCCTCGGTCTTATGGTCTCTTGCTGTCCTGGACATAGTGAGAGAGAACTGGGAGCAGGAGTAGGCCATTTGGTCTTTCAAGCCTGTATCAACAGTGAAGAGATCTGCACCAACATTGAACTGGATATGAATATACCTACATCTTGGTGGATAGTGTGGGACCTTTTTCACTGGAGCATAGGAGGTTGAGAGGTGATCTTATCAAGCTTTATAAAATCATGAGGGGAATAGATGAGGTGAATGATGGGTGTCCTTTCCTTGGAGTGGGGTTTCAAGGTTAGGGAGCAAATTTTGAAGGTGAGTGGAGAAAGATTTTAAAAAGACAGGAGGGACACCTTTTGTTTTCCCATAGAGAATTGTTCGTATGTGGAATGAATGTCCAGAGAAAGTGGGGATGCAGGTACAGTTTAAAAGACATTTGGATAAGGACATGAATGGAAAGGTTTCGACATGTTATGGACTAGGCCAGACCCCTCAAAACATTCTTAAGCAGGCAGCACAGACCGTAGCTTTGCTATTTGTTTCAGTAAGTGCACAGTGAAAATTACCCAAAGTTAGCTAGGTTGACTACCAGGATTTAAAGCAGATAAATGTATTCACAGGAATACAGAATGAAACACAAAGAACAGAATATAGAATAACCACAGAACTCAGTCTGTCTAAACTAGACTTAATTATGCTGTTCCAAATATACATAACAGTCCCAATAAACAAACCCCTCCAACATACAGTAAAACTGAAACAGAGGCTGACAGGTCAAAGTTAGAAGGACTGAAGGAGAGAGAGTTTAACAATTTTTCTCCACATAGTCCACTGCTGAACTCACTCAAACAAGGCCTCAGCTTTCACGACAGATCACTCGTCTTTCATTATGCAGGTCACTTCGAAAACTTAAAGCTTGGGCCTAAAGTCTCATCTGTTGATGTACAAACAAAAAAGCCAACCAATACCCTTTTCATTTCTGTACTGACCCATCCATTTTGGAGCCCAGGGCCATTTTACCACCACTCTGAAAAAAACCAAGGACACAGCATCCTTGAGAAGAAGGACCAGCTTTTAGAAAAAGGACCAACTTTGTGACAGAGGGATATGGGCCAAACACTGGCAGATGGCATTAGTTTAGTATGCAAACATAGCATAGAGTAGTTGGACTGAAGGTCTATTTCTGTGCTGTATCATTCTGTAATGGTCTTAAAACCATTTTCTTGCCTTCCCCTATAACCATCCACTTCTTTGTTGTTCAAAAGTCAGATGACCTCAGCCTTGAATATATTCAATAACACGACCCCCCACCCCCACAATTGCAGGAAGTCATCCCCATTTTTGAACTCAATTCCTCTTGCTAATATACCACTTGCCTTGCTGATTGCTTGTTGCACCTGTCTGACAACTGGCAGTGACCGGTGCAAAAGGACGCTGAGGCCCCTTTGTCCATCCACACATCATTCCTGATGAAGGACTCGTGCCCAAAACATTGACTCTCCTGCTCCTCGGATGCTGCCTGACCTGCTGTGTTTTCCAGCCACACTTGACTCTGATCTCCAGTCCTCACTTTCTCCACAGACCAATATATTATCATTTAAACCATGCACCTCCTTTCTACCTTTTTTTAAAGCAACAGGCTTTAACTTTACATTGTGATACTGCATTTGCTGTGCGTTTGCCAACGGAGACACAGACCTGGACCAACTTTTCCAGAGTCTGTCCCCTCCCTGGATTCACTCCCTTTCCCTTCAGTTTGTGTAAAGTCAGCAACTGAATCCCAGAACGAAAGAGAAATGAAAACGTGGATGAAAAGAGAGTGCGGTACCCACAGATATTGGGCAGAGTTGCAGTCTGGGGTGAAGCTCAATCTTCATTCAAAGAGAGAGAGGAACAACAGCAACTTCAGAAACTCACGGCCCAACTTCCGCATTCAGACAAAGAGGCGGTTCTGATTGGCAGGAGGACCAGGCCCCTTCCGGTCCTCCGGCTCTCACCATTGGTCCTTCAGAAGAAAGTCAAGCGCCGTTTCCGCGGACAGCGACGAGCATGCTCAGTGTTTTTGTTGACACCGCAGCACATGCGCAGTGCTTTTGCTGACACTGCAGCACATGCGCAGTATGCTCTGTGGAGGTGCTGGCGTTACCGACTGATTTGAATAGGAGAAAAAAAGCTGCAGCCACAATTTTATTTTTCCCTGCGGCTCGACAGTTTATTCCTTTTGAATTTCGTCCGGCTTTGTATGTCTTTTCCTCAGGATAGAGGAAGTCCAAAACTAGACGGCATATGTTTAGGGTGAGAGGGGAAAGGTTTAAAAGGGACCTCAGGGGTAACTTTCATGTAGAGTGTGGTGTGTGTATGGAATGAGCTGCCCAGAGGAAGTGGTGGAGGCTGGTACAATGACAGCATTTGAAAGGCATCAGGATGGGTATCTGAATAGGAAGGTGTGAGAGAGATATGGGTGAAATGCTGTCAAATAGGTCACGAGATTAATTTAGGATATCTGGAGGGCATGGGCGAGTTGGACTAAAGGATCTGTTTCTGTGCTGTATGACTCTATGCGTCTATTTCAATGCAAGTTTCAGAAACATGACTGCAGCTTTAAAAAAATTAATATATTTTAGCTGTTCTTAATTTTAAAGATCAGCCATTTCTTGCACACCCCTGTCTTCCAGGTAGAGTCATCACTATTGATTCTCTCCCTTTCCTGAGAAAGAGATACAGCAATCAAAGAGGGCATGAGAAAGCATGGGGGAATGGTAGAAGGGGGAGAGAATGGACAGGGGAGCGGGGTAGAGAGGGGGAGAGAATGGACGGGGGAGCGGGGTAGAGGGAGGAGAGAATGGACAGGAGAGCTGGGTAGAGAGAGAGAGGGAGAGAGAGAAAATTACAGGGGACAGAGGGTGGGGTGCAGAAAATGAGGGGAAGAGAGAGAAGAAGGCTGAGCACAGAATTGGTGAGTGCAGAGTGTGAGGAGAGAGAGTGGATGGGGACCAAATGGTTGGGGGACTGACAGCACAAATCCCACCTTCCTCAGGACTGGTGTCAGTGTCTCATGAATTGGAACCCACTCCACCCACAGCAGACCTGAGGCAATCGTTTCTCAATAGATGCTTGGCTAATGCAGTAGAATCATATAATCCCGACAGGCCATTTGGCCCATAAAATTCAGACTGACCTTCCAAACAGTATCCCATCCAGACCCACCCGTTTTTCCTACAGTTCCCCATGGTTAACCGATCCTCAGTTGCACATATGTGGACACTTCAGCACAGCTGATCCACCCTGAACTGCAGATATTTAGACTGTGAGAAGAAACTGGAGCACCCAGAGCTAACTCACGCAGACAGAAGAGTGAGAACTTGTTAAAGTCCACACAGACAGCTGCTCAAGAGTGGGACCGAATCCAGGTCCCTGACATTGTCAGGCAGTCGTACGAACCACTGAGCCACCCAGAGCTTTGATGTTCTGCTTTGTCCTAGTAGTTTGTAACTTCTCATGTGCCCTCAGCAGAGGCTCTCTCCTCCTGACATTGTTGAACCACACCCACTGCAACCTCCCTTTCCCACTTCTCCAGCCCTGAGCACATCGGTTCCTGAATCCTGGCACCAAACAGACACCAATGCTGTCTGTGCTCCTGCTGACAACTGCAGAGAACGGAGACCATCCCTGTCACTGTTCTGTCCCTTACCACCACCTCCCCCTCCCCAATGTTGTTTTTACTCCCACTGCCCAACCAGTTAGCTCCTCCCACCTGCAGCCCTCTATCAGATCCCCTTTACCTGCCAGACCTGCACTTACACCCTCCTGACCCTATCCACTGATGCAAACAAAAGGCTCTCTCCGGAGGGGAATGACCGTCTCCCAGAATAAAGTGCCTGGTTAACTTTCCCACTTTACCCTCAACATGTGTGCAGCCTGGCTTCCAGCTCCATCTCTCTGAACGAATGTCCTCTAGGATGTGTTTGCCCTGGATCACAGCATCGAGGGCATCCCACCTTCTGCAAATTGTAAGACAAGCCCCACCCTGCCCTCTCCAATGTGTGTTGTATAACTGATAGCCAAGTTCGGAACCCATGAGGATGGCCTCAACAGGGACCTTGGTTTCATGTCACACTACAAGTGATCCCACTCACACAGGCTTGTACCCCATTACTCACATACGTTACCAAGCACGGTCGTATGCAAACACATGCTCTTTGCACATACACACACACTAACATGCACACCAATCAGTTTCTGGGGTGAAATTGCAATTGCAGAATTTTATTTGCAGATACATTATATTTTGCCCAAAAAGCACACAATCTTCAGGCAGTCAATCCATGTGACATGTTATAAATCCCTACTTGTTGTGGTTCTGTTTGCTGAGCTGGGAATTTGTGTTGCAGACGTTTCGTCCCCTGTCTAGGTGACATCCTCAGTGCTTGGGAGCCTCCTGTGAAGCGCTTCTGTGATGTTTCCTCCGGCATTTATAGTGATTTGTATCTGCCGCTTCTGGTTGTCACTATAAATGCCGGAGGAAACATCACAGAAGCGCATCATAGTAGGATCCCGAGCACTGAGGATGCCACCTAGACAGGGGACGAACATCTGCAACACAAATTCCCAGCTCGGCGAACAGAACCACAACAACGAGCGCCCGAGCTACAAATCTTCTCACAAACTTTGAAATCCCTACTTTGGAAACAGAACCAGTCTGACTCAAGATTGGGTTGCAGACAGACTCTAACATGAGTGAATCAGATGGTTTTCTTTCCCCAGAAAATGATTTCATCATTAGATTCTGAACTCCAGATTTCTGACTGAATTCCAGTTCCGCCATCTGCTGTGGCGGGATTCAAACCCAGGTGTCCCGAGGAGTCCCCAGAACTGGGTTGATAGTCCAGTCGATAATGGCACTCAGCCCTTGTTCCTTCAATCACCCTTTGCTGGCACATGAACTCACTGGTGCCTCCGTAGGTTAGAGGAGGGGGTGATGCCCTTCCCACACTGAGAGTAGGTGAGCATGCTGTGCCTGGTGTGGACCCGCTAGTGCGCCTGCAGGCTGGAGGAATTGATGAATCCCTTCCTGTGCTTGGAGCAGGTGATTGGCCATTCCCCTGTTGTGGACTCGCTGGGGAACTTCTAAAATCTCAAACCATATAATCGAGAAAAAACCCACTCTATTCACTACTGCAGACTTACAGCAAGGTTACACGTTAAAAAGTGTGCACTAATCTGTTCCTGTGCTGTGAGCTCTCCTACACGTTTCCCTCCAAGATCAGCTGTGAATTTTGCTGTTTTTAAATTTTTCCAAGATGTTCAGAGAGACATGATTTCAAACAGCAGAGGCAGTAACTATGCAGATTCACTGCTGTGTCCGTTAGTAATATACGTTTCTTTCTCGCTCTCTCTCTCCCTTACAGACCATGTGCTCACTGCCTTTGGCTGTCTTTCTCAATTTTGAAATTGTTGTTGTCTTGATTTTTTTTACTCCAAAGTTCCAAAACAATGCATCAACATATGAAACATTAATAGCTGTTCCTGGAATTCAAGGAAATCACCTCCAAAACTGAAAATACTTCAAAAAAGGAGCAGCTCTTACAGCCACAAATTTTCCGGTCCTCCATCTCCATGACTCTATAACAAATGTTCAACGAACTGGTCTGCAATTTCCCACATATGGCCTCCCTCCCATTTTGAATACAAGTGTTACATTAGCATTTTTCCAAACCAATGGAACCATAAGATCATACGACACAGGAGCAGAAATTAGGCCATTCAGCCCATCGAGTCTGCTCCACCATTCAATCATGGCTGAGATATTTCTCAACTCCATTCTCCAGCTTTCTTCCCGTAACCTTTGATCCCCTTGACAATCAAGAACATATATATATCAAGTCTTAAATAAACGCAATGAATCTTTCCCATGTTCAGAGATTTTTGGAATTTTGTAAGTAATGAATTCACTATCTCCACTGCCACTTCCTTCAGGACCCAGGATGTAGGCCATCAGCACCAGTCGACTTGTCTGTCCTCAATCCAAATAGCTTGCTGTGTACCTTTACCCTCTCAATGTTGATTGTTTAAGTTCTACTCTTTCTATAGCCCCAGACTTGCCAATTCTAATAGGAATAGTTCTGTTGTCTGCCAACATAAAAACTGAGATCATCTCTGCCACTTCAGTGTCCCCAATGAACTCACAGTTCTCATCTTCCAAGGTACCACACTTAGCTCAGCGACTCTGTTCCCATTAACATACCAACAGAAGCTTTTGCTGTCCTTTTAGATATTTAGTGCGAGGTTTCTTTTGTAAGTTAACTTACCTGTTTTTATTTATCGTTTTTACTATCCCTTTGTTTATGTTTGAAACTTTCCTAATGTTTGACCCTTCCAGAGGTCTAGAATAACATTTCACAACTGGCTGAAAAGTTTTAAAAAAAACTACTTTGAAACTTTTTTAAATGACACCTTTCTGGCGGCTGGGGCCGGAAAAATGATCGCCCCGCCCCCATTGTCTCCGATTGTTTGGTGGCCTCCCCAACCACGCCCCCTCAGCGCGCCATGACGTCACGACGGGACACGCCCCCTGCGTGTTGGCGCATGTGCAGTGTAGGTCCCGCGGCCGGACAAAGCCAGTGTTACTGAGTGTGGGAGAGGAATGGCGCCGGCGGCTGAAGGAACAAGAACAGAAACCGCTGGAAAAGCTGAGCAGGTCCGGCAGCTCGTGTTGAGAGAAATGTGAGGACGTGTTTCGGGTCCGGGGATCCTTCTTCAGAACAGGACCAGGTTTCAGAAACATCCCGGGGAGGTCGCCAGGTCCGAGCGCCAAGACCTGGCTCCTGCCCCCGGGGAGAGGAGACAGTGAGACAGGGTAGGATTGGGAACCGCGGGAGGAGGGAGACTGGGGAGTTTATAAACTCCTAGGGGGAGGCCGCAGGCCGCGAATAAAAGCCCCACAGGCCCAGTGTTTACTTCACCGGGGAAGGGACTCTCGGGTTGCCTGGCAACCAGCCGCCATCTTTGTGAGGGTCAGGCGCATGTTGTCTTGGGGCGGGGAGCGCGGGCGGCCATCTTGGTGAGGGCACCATCAACTGTCATTTCTGGGAGAGAATTCCAACCTCGTGGCAGCCCCGGCCTTGGCCGAGCTTCATTCCCCACACAGTGTAGTGATGTGCAGGTTAGGGGGGCTCAGCCATGCTAAATTACTGATTAATGCCCAAGGATGGTCTGGTTAGTGTATGTTGGCCATGCTAATTTACCCGCAGTGTCCAGAGATGTGCAGGTTAGAGTGGATTGGCCGAGGTAAGTGTATCCATAGTGTTCGGGGTTCTGCAGGTTAGGGTGAAGGTCTGGACCCCCGAGATCGGTCAAAAGAATCACTAGGAGTACAATCTATTTAAAGCAAGGTTATCAGCTTTATGAAATAAGGCAGCCCGCACAGATTTGTCCAGCAACTCAGGTTAAAAGCTTCTATGTTCCGTGGCAAAATTACACAATTATATTTGAAAATTACTCATTATTTAATTTTGAGACAGCACAGCCTTAATGACAAGAATAGACCAATAAAATGTAATAAGGTGACATGATTGACAGCAGGTTAGTCCAATGATATTTCCTGGGAAACAGATTGTTTTACGTGCAAAAGCATCCCATGCTTGCTAGTTCAAGATTAGTTCGAATACCAAATTGCTTATGATTCATATTATGCAAATTCCATTGTTCTTTTATTTCTAAATCCAACCAACTCAGCAAAGCAGCAATTCAAGTTCAATGTCAAATCATGACCTGAAGCCATTTTGTTATATTATTTTAAAATATTATTTAAAATTGAAATGCCATTTTGTGGTTAATAAAAACCTACATACACCTGTTGCTCCTAAATTCAAATTTTAAATCCTGATCTCAATAAAGCAGCAGTTGTCTCATTACCCAAAAGGGTGAGACCACAAACGATATAAATACGGTTTTGATGGCTAATAACTCCTGAAAATCCTCCTACAAAAAAAGTCACTGAAAGCTGCATATCCCAAAGTGTGATATTCCTGTTTTGTAGAGCTTTTGGATTCTTCCATTCTATGCAAAACTCAGGGGAGACAATGTTCCTACAGTTACAGCACGAGGAGGACTTACTTTATTCAAAATAATAACCAGGTTTAGTGTAGGTAAGGGAGGGACCTTGCAAATAAGAGGCCTATCTTCGTGACTTCCTTGAGGCTGTTCAATAGATGGGTCTTTAGGTAAGAGATGCGGATATTGTCCCAGAACAGTTCCACCCATCCCATAATTGGGAAGACATTGGTGCCATTAGGGGTCAAAAAGTCTTTTGCTGAAGTCAACACATAACAGACCACTTCATCTCTGCCAAATATTCTGTTGTGACTTTGAAGAAACAAATTGTAACCGATAGATGACATTTCCCTATCTTCTCTTTTGCAGTGTGACCTATTTGGATGGGGCAAGGCTTACCAGGGTAGCCCACAGCACAACTGGTATCAAACTGGCACACAACACCTTTACAGGGTAAAGACCGTTTAGACTTGTTTTGTAAATGAACTGTTCAATCTCTGACCACTGCAATAGTCATTCTTGGTAATGTTCAGTCCCTCAGCATTTGGATGGGTATATGAATAGGAAGGGTTTAGAGGGATATGGGCCGAGTGCTGGCAGGTGGGACTAGATTGGGTTGGGTTATCTGGTCAGCATGGACGGGTTGGACCGAAAGGTCTATTTCTATGTTGTACATCTCTATGACTCTATGGGTGATCTAATTGTTCGTTCACAACAGTAAGTAAACATCCTTCAACATCCATCTTTTGAAGACCATTCAGGCTCATAGAAACTTCAATCAAATCACCCCTTGCTATTCCAAACTCTGGTTGAAAGTCAGACCTGCCTGACTAATGATTTCCCATAAAACAGTCTGGTCATTGTGGGTGTCAATCCAGTTTACCTTCTGTCAATTGCCTTTAATGCATTTTCATTCTTTCTTGGGTAAGGATATCAAAACTGAGCACCGTGTTCAAGATGTAGTCCCACCAGTGCTCTGTAACTGAGGCATACTCTCCTTACATTTATGTCATTGGCCTTTCTAATCACTTGCTGTGCTTGCATTCTAACTTGTGACTTATTTGCAAGGCCCCTGGATCCCTCTGCATCTCAGAATTGTGCAGTTGTTCTCCAAGTAGGTAATAAATTGCATTTTACCATATTGTACACCACTTGCAAGAGTTTTGCTTATTTATTTAACCAATCTAACAATCTGCATCCTTGATATGTCATCCCCACAATGTACTTCTCAATCTATCTTTGTGTTGCCTGCAAATGTAACCACATACCTTTGATCCTAGAGATGCCTGTTGGAACCGCACCATACATTCAAATATACAACCAATTTGACAAAAGAACCATTTTTGCATATCCTGTTTTCTGCCAGTCAGTTGATGTTCTATAACTATACTCTCCACCATGAGCTCCTCTGTGCAATGTGCTTTTCGTGAAAACATGTCAAACACCTTTAGGATATTCAAGTTCAGTATATCCACAGGCTTCAATTTACATACTCTTTCATAGAATTCCTTAGAACGGCATGGTAGCACAGTGGCTCCCTCTCCCGGCCAGAGACACCTGTTTGATTTCAGCCTTGAGTCGACTATCTGTTTGGAGTTTGTATGTTCTGTCTATGTCTTTGTGAGTTTCCACTGGGGGCTCCACAGTCCAAAGATGTGTAGGTTGGGTGGATTAGCTATGCTGGATTGTGTAATGTCCTTGGATGTACAAGCTCGGTGAGTTAGCCATGCTAAATGCAGGGTTATGGGAGTAGGGTGGCAGTCTGGATCTGGGTGGGATGCACTTGAGGGTTGGTGCAGGACTTGATCGGCCAAATGGTCTCTTTCCGCACTCTCGGAATTCTATGAATAAATTGGTGAAACAGCATTTTGTTTTCATATTAGCATGCTGATTCTTTTCAATTACCACAAGTATTTTGACATGGTGGTTATAATCTCCTTAATTGATTCAAAAACAAACGTTTAATTGCCATTGATTCAAGGAACCCATTTTCCCTTCTAGAACAGAAGAATTAAATATATTACTCTCCAGTCTGAGGAAAACTTGCCAGAATCTAATAAATCTTGGAAAATTAACATTAATGCAAATATGAGCTCGTTAGCCACCTTTTAAAATTCTATGATGAAGTCCACCTGTACCCAGAGATTTGCCAGCCCATAGCACCATCAGTTCGCTCAATAGCATTTAGCTAATGATTTTCATTTCACCAAACTCCTCTGTTTGTTCAACCTATGGGGTTAAAGGCAGGATTCTTGACAGTGTGGTGGAACAGAGGGATCTTGGAGTCCACGTCCATAGATTGCTCAAAGTTGCCACCCAGGTTGATAAGGTTGTTACGGAGGTGTACGGTGTGTTGGCTTTCATTAGCAGGGAGATTGAGCTTAAGAGCTGCAAGGTTATGCTGCAGCTGTATGGAGTACTGGTTAGATCACACTTGGAATATTCTGTTCACTTTTAGTCACCTAATTTTAGGGAAGATGAGTAGGGAAAATTCCAGAGGAAACATCACAGAAGTGCTTCACAGGAGGTTCCCAAGCACTGAGGATGTCACCTAGACAGGGGACGAAACGTCTGCAACACCCATTCCCAGCTCGGCGAACAGAACCACAACAGGAAGATGTGTAAGCTGAGAGGGGGTACAGAGGAGATTTACCTTGATGCTGCCTGGAATGGAGGGCATATCTTAGGTTGACTTTCTCATTGGAGCGAAGAAGGACGAGAGGTGACTTTATAGAGGTGTACTATGTGTTGAGAGGCATAGATAGAACGAATAGCTAGAGACTTTTTCCCCAGGTCAGAAATGTCTGTCATGACAGGACATAATTTTAAGATAATTGGAAGAAGGTTTAGGGGAGATGTCAGAGGTAGGTTTTTACTCAGAATGCTGAATGCATGGAATGCACTTTCAGGGTTGGAATGAGAGTCAGATACATTTAAGGACATTTAAGCGACTGCTGAACAAGCACATGGACGGCAGTAAATCGAGGGTTGTGCAGGCTAGTCTCATCTTCAAGTTGGATAAAAGGCTGGTACAACAGCGAGGGCTGAAGGGTCTGAACTGTGCTGTATTGTTCTACGTTCTCGTTCCAGAACGATGCAGCAGCAGTATTGGAAGAACAAAATTGCATCAAACTCCTTGACACTTCCAGGGATGGGCACTGTCGATGGAAACTCGTTTAAATTCTGCCAGCAATCAGGTGATAGCCGGGGTGGGGGGTGGGGGGAGGGTGGCAGCGGTGAGGCTTGAACTTGCTTACTTGAGAGTTTTTAGTTTTGGGTGCTATGTGCAATGAAGTGTGAATCATTGTTTCAGCAGTTGGTTGTGTGTGTTGTTTCTGAGTCAGTGGCCAAATTAAGGCGATTTACCCACAACCAGAGCAAGACGCTGGGATTAATATTGACTCCACTACATTCAGCATGACATCACGTCAATACTGTTAGAAAGCGAAAGCTGACACGAACTCCCACCCCACCAGACATCTCAAACCGAAACACCCAAAGAGAAGCGCATCGCCCTATAATCTGTAAAATTAATGTGAAAAGTGGTGTAACCTGCTCTAATGTTTAAAAATAAATCCCAGACACTTTAAAATAAAAAAAAATCCATTTATTTATCCAACAGTAACGGTGAACAGATGAACTAAACTATTAACAAACCGAATAAATCCCTTCTAACTACTGACTGTTCCGGAATAAAACAAGTTTCTTGTGATATGCTGATCCAATAAATATGATTCCCTCTCGTAACAAAAAAATAGAATTTAGTCTGTCAGATTACAGCCAGGTTCCGTGTCGTTTGGAATACTCTGTGCCGCCTTCTGTTGAATCTTCTCTCAGGAATGTCCTTCTCAGTATTTTTAAAATGATGCATTCTCTAATACAGAGATGACTGACAGCCAATTTCCATCTCTCAATAGAACTGAGGACTCTTAGCTCTCACGAGGGGGAGTTAGAGATCAGGGTGTTCAGTTGATTGTACCCTGAAGTTGGCAACACAGGTCAATGGAGTGGTCATGAAGACATATGGAATGCTTTCCTTCCCTGGGATTGAGTACAAGGGTTGGCAGGTTATGTTACAGTTGTATAGGACTTTGGTTCGGCCACATTTGGAATACTTCATACAGTTCTGGTTGCCACATTACCAAAAGGATGTGGATGCTTTGGAGAGGTTCACCAGGATGTTACCTGGTAAACAGGGCACTAGCTAAGAGGAGAGATTGAGTAGATTAGGATTATTTTCATTAGAAAGGTGGGGTTTGAGGGGGTGGGGACCTGAATGAGATCTACAAACCATGGGGTGGCATGGTGGCTCAGTGGTTAGCACTTCTGCCTCACAGCACCAGGCCTCTGGGTTTAATTCCCCCTTGGGCGAGTGTGTGGAGTTTGCATATTCTCCCCATCTCTGATTGTCATCCAGGTGCTTTAGTTTCTTCCCACAATCCAAAGATGTGTGGATCAAGTGAATTGCCAGGTCAGGGGTAAATGGTAGGTGAATGTGTCTGAGTGGGTTACTCTTCAGGTAGTTGGTGTGAACTTGTTGGGCCGAAGGGCCTGTTTACACACTGTAAGTCATCTAATCTAATCAAAACCTGGTCAGAAGCAGCCTACCGGAATAAGATGCCACTGGCTATTTCCCCACCAGGACTGACTTTGCCCAGAAAACACACATTTTAAATGAATAGGGCACCATTCATTTTAAGATCAGGTGAACTTAAGAGGGACTGCATTGGCTTAGAAAGGAGAGATCCGTGACACACACAAAGACCTGAAATCATTGCTGCACTATTATTAGTGAATTGGAATTAAGGCTGGATTTTTTTTCCGGTGGAGCAGAGGAGGTTGAGAGGTGAGTTTTGTAAAATCATGAGGGGCATAGATAGTGTTAATGGTAATTGTCTCTTCGCGAGGGTGGGGGATTCAAGTCCAGGGGGCACATACGTACAGTGAAAGGAGAGAGATTGACAAAAAGACACGTGGAGCAAATGTTTTCGTGTGGTTCACGTGTGGAATGAACCTCCAGGGGAAGTGGTGGACATGGGCACAATTACAACATTTAAAAGACATTTGGATAAGTGCATGAGTAGGAAAGGTTTGGAGGGACAGGGAGAGGCTGAATAAGCTGGGGTTGTTTACCCTGGGGTCTCAGCGGCTGAGGGGTTGCCTTATCGAGGTCTAAAAAGCCATGAGGGGCATGGATAGGATAAATAGTCAAGGTCTTTTCCCTGCGTTGGGTGAGTCCAGAACTGGAGGGGAATAGGTTTAAAGTGAAAGGAGAAACATTTTAAAAGGGACCTGAGGGGCAACTTTTTCATACAGAGGGAGGTGCATGGATGCAGTGAGCTGCCAAAGGAAGTAGTGGATGCTGGGAAAATGTCAACATGCAAAAGCCTTGGGCGGCATGGTGGCTCAGTGGTCAGCATTGCTGCCTCACAGCACTCGGGTCCCAGGTTCGATTCCAGCCTCTGGTAACTGTGTGTGGAGTTTGCACACTCTCCCCATCTCTGTGCAGGTTTCCTCCGACAGTCACAAAGATGTGCAGGTTCGGTGAATTGGCCATGCTAAGTTGCCTGTAGTGTTAGGGTGGGTTACTCTTCGGAGGGTTGGTGAGGACTTATTGGGCTGAAGGGCCTGTTTCCACGCTGCAGGGAATCTAATCGAAAGGCACCTGGATGGGTGTATGTACAGGAAGAGTTTAGAGGGATACAAGCCAAGTGCTGGCAAACGGGACTAGAGTAATTTAGGATTTCTGGTCAGAATGAATGAGTTGGACCAAAGGGTCGGTTTCCAGCACTTGGCCTATATCCCTCTCAACCATTCCTATTCATGTCCCCATCCAGATGCCAATTAAAAGCTGTCATTGTACCAGCCTTCACCACTTCTTCTGGCAGCTCATTCCATACATGCATCACCCTCTGTAATGAAAAGGTTGCCCTTTAGGTCCCATTTAAATCTTTCCCCTCTCACCATAAACCCTCTGGTTCTGGACTGCGCAACCTCCAGGGAAATGACCTTGTTATTTAGCCTATCCATACCCCTCATGATTTTATAAACCCATATAAGGTCACCCCTCAACCTCTGACACTCCAGGGAAAACAGCCCCAGTCTATTCAACCTCTCGGCACCATCCTGGTAAATCATTTCTGATAGAGAAGTCAATGATTTGGGTTAATACCTGAAACACTGACTTCACTGCTGGTGCTGCCTGGCTTGCTGTGTTCTCCCAGCCTCCTGCTTGCCTACTTTGGATTCCAGCATCTGCAGTTTGTTTTTGTCTCTAACGAATGGCAGAGCAGACTCGATGGGCTGAATGGCCTAACTTCTGCTCCAATGGCCTTGCAGGCTTAGGTTTGTGCAGATTGTTTCATTGGGAATGTGCAGTCCTGGGCTCAACGAGGAGCAGCAGCGCCCAATGGATCAAAGTTCATAGAATCACAGAATCCCTACAGTGTGGACACAAGTCCTTCAGCCCAACAAGTTCAAACTGACCCTCTGAAGAGTAACCCACCCAGACCCATTTCCCTATCCTATTACTTGACATTTCCCCTGACTAATAC
Source organism: Hemiscyllium ocellatum (assembly GCF_020745735.1). NCBI lineage: Eukaryota > Metazoa > Chordata > Chondrichthyes > Orectolobiformes > Hemiscylliidae > Hemiscyllium > Hemiscyllium ocellatum. Next base: position 62,178 of record NW_026867811.1, read on the forward strand.
ACCACACCGACACATCCCTGAACACTGGGACAATTTAGCTTCGCCAATCCACCCTACCTGCACACCTTTGGATTGTGGGAGAAAACCGGAACACCCAGAGAAAACCCACACAGGCACAGGAGGAGAATGTACAAACTCCACACAGATAGTTGCCCCAATAGCGGAATCAAAGCCGGGTCCCTGGCACTGGGAAGCAATTCTACTCACCACTGAGCCACCGTGGGAGTGGGTGCAGTCCAGCAGAAAACAAAACAAGCCCACCAACTCTCCCACTATCAGACTGGGCAGGAGGTTCAGTCCTGGGGGTGACCCACAGCAGCCTCACCGGCAGAATCCGATTGTTGGGAGCACTGGTGCCCCCGCTGGTGCCTCTGCAAGTTGCAGGACTGGGTGAAGGCCTTCCCACACACAGGGCAGCTGAAGGGCCGCTCGCCGGTGTGAACCCGCTGGTGCTTCAGTAGGTCAGAGGAATTGCTGAAGGCTTTTCCGCACTCAGGACAAGTGAATGGCCTCTCCCCGGAGTGGACCCGCCGGTGGATCACCACGTGGGAGAAATTGCTGAAGGCCTTCCCACACTCGGGGCAACTGAAGGGCCTCTCCCTGGTGTGGACCCACCGGTGGGTCAGCAGGTTGGAGGCATGGGTGAAGGCCTTCCCACACTCAGGGCAGCTGAAAGGCCTCTCCCCAGTGTGGACCCGCTGGTGGGTCAGCAGGGCAGAGGAATCGCTGAACCCCTTCCCGCACTCTGGGCAAGTGAATGGCGTCTCCCCTGTGTGGACACTCTGGTGCCTCAGCAGGGAAAAGGCCTGGGTGAAGGCCTTCCCACACTTGGGGCAGCTGAAGGGCTTCTCCCCTGTGTGGACCCACTGGTGTGTCAGCAAGGCAGAGGAACTGCTGAACTCCTTCCCACACTCTGGGCAGGCGAATGGTCTCCCCGGTGTGGACCCGCTGGTGCTTCAGTAGGTCAGAGGAATTGCTGAAGGCCTTCCCGCACTCAGAGCAGCTGAAGGGCCTCTCCCCTGTGTGGACCCGTTGGTGCCTCAGCAGGGTGGAGGAACTGCTGAATCCCTTCCCACACTCAGGGCAGGAGAATGGCCTGACCCCAGTGTGACTGCGCCGATGAGCATCCAGGACAGACAGGACATGGAAGCCTTTCCCACAGTCACCACATTTCCAAGATTTCTCCACGGGGCGGGATTCCTCGGGTTTCTCCATGGCTGAAGCTTCAGCGGTACACAAACATGTGTACAGTCCCTCCCCACCGTGAATTCCTCTTTCCAGGCTGGATAACTGTTTTAGGTTCCACACTCAGTGCGCTGTAACAGTAGGGTCTCTCATTCCGTCCCACTGATGCTGAAAACGTACTGAAACAGGGACCAAAAAACTTTGCTCCTTCTCACAGAATCTTAGTCAAAACTCATTACAGTCCCAAAGGACTGAACGACTGTCAGACGTTGACGTGAAATTGAGGACAGCAGACGCTTGGGAGTCCGAGTTGAAAAGTGTGGAAAAGCACATCAGGGTCAGGCAGCATCTGAGGAGCAGGAGAGTCGGTGTTTTGGGCATAAGCCCTTCATCTGTTGTTTTTTAAACTTCAGTTTTCAGATCAAATACCCTGTAAAAAGAGATTACAAAAGTCATCATTGTCACTGAGACGGTCTATAGCCTTAAAACTTGTCTTTAAACATTTAGACTCAATGTAATGCTGAATTATATAACACATTTATTGCACTAGAAAATAGACAGACAGCAAGGCTCAAAAAAGGGGGGGATCTGAAAGAATGCAAAAGATAGGGACACCTGGGTTTACCAAGTGATAACAGGATGCTGTCAGACAATTAAGAACGTTTGCCTTAGCATCGGCGATTCTGTATGAACAGGACACCAAGTGATAACATTCACAGCCGTCCCCTTGTGAAATTAATGACCGTGTTTGATTCTGACCCTGAAATGAAACTTGGTACTATCAAAAGCTTTGTAATTAACGGTCAGTTGCTGTCAATTATAATGGATTCTTATACCCATTGCAAGCAGGGCAGTCACAGAGAAAATAAATCTTTGCTGTTACAAAACCCTGACCTGACTGTTCAAAAGGACACCATTTTAGTGCTGAGGCTGTTGAATCCAGTAGAAAATTAACTCTTAGTGCTTAGCTGCTATGGATTGAATTTAATTGCATTTTGAGAATTTTTGATGCTTTTGAGTAGCCAATTCTGGTTATGAAATGCAAACTCTGTAAAAGGAAATTCTGATAAAGCTTTAACTAACTTGCTGTTTTTACAGACTGCCCCACTATCAATTCTAACTAATCAGATCTTATGTCTTATTTGAATTTCAATCACAAACTTGAAAAGAAGGCATGTTCCATTCGAAAACGAATGAATCAGTTGAAATGAAACCTCACGGTAACATCTCAGCCTCAGGGACAGAATGATTTAGGGCTTAAAAAGCAGGAGTCTGCTCCCAGCTTAGAAATTTATTCTAGGTTGAATATTGAAGAGATTCTTGCACAATGTGTCGGGAAGCCATTTTATGATTGAACGTTTGCCCTCCTTACTAAGAAGCCGTTTTATAAAACAACTATATCTGACATGTGAGCTGTGCGAGGTTATCTTGTGAACTCTCCAGTTAGCTGAGACTGGGACCTCTTTATGAGATGAGTTTATCTCGCTCGCAGGCGCCTAACTCAGCTGTTTTTCCCACCTGACGAATGGCTTCAGGCCTGTAGGAGTGATTAGTCAAGCTTCACAGATCTGTCAATGAGCTTTTCTTCCTTATGAATTATTGTCTTTCACTGTTATCTGTCTAATTAAGAACATGCAATTCCTTTTTCAAACTTTTGTAGAAAGGAAGCCACTTTGTATCAATACATTGGAGTCGCCTGCTGGGCATCTGGACAGCTGGTAACCTACTCTCTTAGATTATTAGAACCTAGTTAGTTTAGCTTATAGGTATCAATGTTATGTTGTCACAGTGATGCTATTAGTGAATAAAGGGGATAACTAAAATTATACTAAACTGTCCATAACAGGTTTTTATTTCAGACTTCCAAACAGTACGATTTCCGGGATGAACCAAGAGAGAGGCTTTACAGGTCTGAGTCCACAAGGGATACCCTGGGCCGTCTCAAATCTCCACTTTCACATCAGTCCAGGGTAGAAATTCACAACAAGCAATTCTTTTTCTGCAGAACAATCTTTTCTTTTGTTATTCCACAAATTTGAAAGCACCATCCCACCCTCTCCCCAACCCCCCATCCATTCTCACTCCACTCTAATTCTCCTGAAGGCTGCTAATTCAGGATCTTACAGGGCCAAAAAAGTAAAAACATCTCTTTTGAATAACTCTACCTGAAAGTTAATATCTTTCACGACATTGGGATACTGCTCAGTATGAGCAGATCTGATTTTGGGAAGCAAAGAAAAACTGTCTAAATTCAGGATAAACCTGCAATACAGCGTCTTTAGAAACGACCAGGCACGGGGTCAAGGCATTGACACCAACACCAGAGAGAAACTCAACATACAGACGTGGCAAACCATCAGTCTTTAATCTTTCAGAATGGGTTGTAGGGATCATTAATATGTAAATCTCAGAACTTCTTACAAATCACCTTCTCGAGATAACTTAAGGTTTGTAACAAAAGGTGACATCTCAGCTCAGACAATGCATTAAAGGTACGAGATCACAGTCAGTCTGTATCCCAATTTTGAATCGGACAGGTTCTGTTTCCAAAGTGAAATTTACAAAATATTATATGCATTCACTGCCTGCATTTACTGCCAGCAGATTGTGCATTTTTTGAACAAAATCAAGTTTTTGGATCAGAAATTGGCTAGCTGAAAGAAGACAGAGGGTGGTAGTTGATGGGAAATATTCATCCTGGAGTTCACTTACTAGCGAGGTACCACAAGGATCTGTTTTGGGTTCACTGCTCTTCGTCACTTTACAAATGGCCTGGATGAGGGCATAGAAGGTGGGTTCGTAAATTCGCGGATGATACTAAAGTCGGTAGAGTTGTGGATACTGACTAACGATGTTGCCAGTTACAGAGGGACATAGATAAGCTGCAGAGCTGGGCTGAGAGGTGGAAAATGGAGTGCAATGCAAAAAAGTGAGAGGTGATTCACTTTGGAAAGAGCGACAGGAATGCAGAGTACTGGGCTAATGGTAAGATTCTTCGTAGTGTAGATGAGCAGAGAGATTTCTGTTTCCAAGTACGTAGATCCTTGAAAGTTACCCAGGTTGATCGAGCTGTTAAGAAGGCACACGGTGTGTTAGCTTTTGTTGGTAGAGGGATTGAGTTTCAGAACCATGAGATCATGCTGCAGCTGTACAAAACTCTGGTGCGGCCAGATTTGGAGTATTGCGTGCAGTTCTGGTCACTGCATTATAGAAAGGATGTGGAAGCTTTAGAAAAGGTTCAGAGGAGATTTACTAGGATGTTACCTGGTATGGAGGGAAGGTCTTAGGAGGAAAGGCTGAGGAGCGTGCGGCTGTTTTCTTTAGGGAGCAGGTTGAAAGATGACTTAAGTGACTCAGAAGATAATCCGAGAGTTAGATAGGCTGGACAGTGAATGCCTTTTTCCTTGGGTGGCAATGGCTAGCATGAGGGGATATAACTTTAAATTGAGGGGTGATAGATATAGGACAGATGATCAGAGGTAGTTTCTTTACTCAGAGTAGTAGAGGTGTGGAACGTACTGCCTGCAATAGTAGTAGACTCGCCAACTTTAAGGGCATTTAAATGGTCATTGGATAGGCATATGAACGAGAATGGAATAGTGTCGGTTAGATGAGCTTCAGATTGGTCCCACAGGTCGATGCAATATTGAAGGCCAAAGGGTCTGCACTGTGCTGTAATGTTCTATGTATCTCTAAATATAATTCTGCAAATACAAATTCACCCTATACACTTGTATGCATGTGTGCGTGCATGAGAGAAAGCAAATGTCGATGTCTATGCTGTTTGTCTCTGTCTATTTTGATAACAAATGCTTTATTTCTGTAAATGTTGTTATAAATCAGAGTTGGGTACTAATAGTTAGATGTAAGGGAGAGAGAATTCCTCAAGTTAGGTACCATAAGAATCCAATCCATCTGAAACTGCAGATGTTTGGACTGTGGGAGGAAACCGGAGCACCCAGAGGTAACCCGCGCAGACAGAAGGGGGAGAACATACCAAAATTCACACAGACAGTCACGAGAAGATGGAATCAAATCGCTTCTAACAATTCTCCCACACCTGCAAAACCCTGAACACTGTGGGTAATTTAGCAGGGCCAATTCACCCTAACCTGGGCAAAGATAAAAATCACATGACACCAGTCCAACAGGTTTATTTGGAAGCACTAGCTTTTGGAGCGCTGCTCCTTCATCAGGTGGTTGTGGAGTATAAGATCATAAGACACTGAGTTTACAGCAAAACACTACAGAGTCATGCCACTGAAATTATACATTGAAGAACCCTGGATTGTAAAGTCTTTCATCCTTTAGAATGAGTTGCTGGTGTCATTAATATGTAAATCCCAGAACTTCTGATAAGACACCTACTCGAGATAACTTAAGGTTTTATTAGAAAAGATGACAACTCAACTCAGACAATGCATTAAAGGTGTGAGGCCAGAGTCTGTCTGTATCCCAGTTTTTGAGTCAGACTGATTCTATTTCCAAAGTGGAATTTATAAAATATTCTATGTATTGTCTGCCTGCAGATTGTGCATTTTTTGAGCAAAATGCACAATGTATCTGCAAATACAAATTCACCCATAGAGCTGTGTGTGTGTGTGTGTGTGTGTGTGTGTGTGTCGCGCACATGAGAGAGAGAAAAAGTCTCGTTCCATACTGTATTGCACAACAGATGCTTTATTTCTGTTGATGTAAATATTGTTATAAATCACAGCTAGGTACAAATACTTAGATGTAAGGGAGAGAGAATTCTTCAATGAGGGCACTATAAGAATCCTGGCAGACCCCTATTTCTAGTTTACTTGCCAATGAACAGACACAAGCACCTATTTAATTCTAATTTTTCGCCTTTTCTGTTATATTTTCTGGTATGATGATATTCTGTGTGTGGATGATCTACAGGCTGGGAGATTGTAGGTTGGACTTTGATTGAGTGAATGATTTATTGTTCCAGAAGGGGTCAAAGGAGGTTAAAGCTTCAGCAGAAATGAAGCACAGCTGAGAACAGACAACAACTGTGTGGGAACAGGAAGATCAACCAAGGACAAAGAAACTAGGACCTGAAATCTGAGCTGACACTAGACTGCCCTGTGGTCAGTGCTTTGATTAGCAGTGTCACCACTCTACCTTTACCTAGCTTCCCATTCGACTTGAATGCCACATCTCCCCTCAATATTTAGGATCTACTCCTTGTCACCCTGAAGCTATGTCTCTGTAAGGAGTCTCAGATCATAATTATTCTCTTCAATGTGAGTAGTCAATTCATTCATTTTTGTTACGTTGCAGCGCTATTACGACACGGGTAACCCCCTCTGCTAAATTAAACCAGCAGTATAGAGATAATTCACCCCATGCAGTAATATGTTAACGTTCGAGAGGCAAAGAACTATCCCAAAGGTAAATATTTAAAGTGAAAATTTAACAACTTTACTCTTTACATCCAACAGAGAATTTTAAAACTCACAAAAATGCCCGGTTTTATAGTCCAAACATCGGATCATTTTATTGGTGTTAATATTATCAAAATACTTAATTCAAACTTGATTGGACTTTGGTATTTTGGGGCAAAATTTAAACTGATTGGCCAAATTTAAATTTGTTTGTGCCTCATGGCAACCCAGTTGCTCTATTTGTGTTGACCAAATATTACATTCCCATCTTGTTTAGAACATTTTGTTCTGCTCGATTTGTTAACTCTCTTCAAGGTATAGTACCTCTACCCCTTCATAACAAGCACACAGTCAGATACTGACCTTTTAGTTTTATTGTTTGTAATGTTTTGAATCCAGTTTTAATTGCTGGTACATTTATTCTCCTTGTTCCTTTTTATTGTTCTCTGATGTCCATTTTCCACATCACTACATTGCTTATCTACCTTGATTTGGATTGGCCTTACTAAATTGCCCATAGTGCCCAGGGATGTACAGGTTAGGTGGCTTAGCCAATGGGAAAGGCAGGGTTATAGTTTTGTCATAATAGAAGCAGGAGTAGGCCATTTGGCCTGTTGAGCTGCTTCACCATTTATTAAAATCGTGGCTGATCTATCCATCATCTCAGCTCTTCTTACTTGCATTATCCCGACTACCCTTGATTCCCTGATGGGTGGGGGCAGGAGCAGGATGCTCTCTGGAGGGGTCAGAATGGACTTGATGGGCTGAGTGGCCTGCTTCCACACTGTAGGACATCTATGATTTACCGCAGTTGTGTTTGCCTCAGATCACAGCTCCCAGAATCTCCCACCTTCTGCAAATCAAAAGACAAGCTCCCCCCCCCGCCCTCTTGTATGTATGTTATCTAAACATACGCTTAATCATTTCTAGTGAATACAGCCCACACCTCCCGCTGCTGCCTGTAACCTTTACAATGCTGATGTAACAATGCCATTCCTGCAGTACTGAAAACCGTAAGGCTTCTAACAATACCAGTTACTCATTCACCGCTCCTGATGGACAGCATTGGAAACAAAACATCAAAGGCTGACAGAAATGAGCAGTTTAACTCAAAATCCACCTAGCCCTTCACTGGGCACCCCAATCAGCACACTGTCCTTACTGCTGGTCAGCCTTAAAGCACTTCACCCCCACAGTGCAATGAATTCCCACATTCCACCAAAATCCTAGAAGTACTCATGTACTCAGTTGCTGTCTCACCAATTAAATATTTCATTGTAACTTCTTCTGCTTCCAGTAAAGGCAAAACATCTTTGAAAGCTGCTCTGAAAGTCCACTCTTCACAACAACACTTCTGTTTTCACGCAAGATGATTAAAGTCATACAGCACAGAAACACAGCCTTCGGTCCAACTCATCCTTGCTGACCAGATATCCGAAACTCATCTAATCCCATTTGCCAGCATTTGGCCTGTATCCCTCTAAATCCTTCTTATTCACATACAACGTTTAAAAGGCATCTGGATGGGTAATTGTAGCAGCCTCCCCACTTCCTCTGGCAGCTCATTCCAAACATGCACTACTCCCTGTGTGAAAAAGTTGCCCCTCAGGTCCGTTTTAGATCTTTCCCCTTTCACGTGAAACCTATGCCCTCTAGGTTTGGAGTCACCTACCATGGGGAAAAGAGTTTGGTTGTCCAATCTATCCATACCCCTTATAAACTTCTTTAAGGCCACCCATCAGCCTCCAATGCTCCAGGGAAATTATCCCTGGCATATTCAGCATCTTCCTATCGCTCAAACCCTCCAATTCTGCCTACATCTTTGTAAAGCTTTTCTGAATCCTTTTAAGTTTCACAACATTCTTCCAGAGGGCGGCAACTGGAATTGCACACAGTTTTGTAAAAGTGGCCTAACATGACCTCCCAACCCCTGTACTCAATGCTCTGACCAATAAAGGAAAGTGTACCAAATGCCTTCTTCACTATCCTGTCTCCCTGCAATTCCACTTTCAAGGAATTATGAACCTGCAAGGACACTTTGTTTAGCAACACTCCCCTTTAACTATGTAGGTCGTGCCCTGATTTGCCTTACAAAATGAAACACCTCACATTTATCTAAATTAAACTCATTCTGCCACTCCTTGGCCCATCAGCCCATCGATCAATTCTAATTTATATTGAACTTCGTTTCCTCTCTCATCCCCTAAAAGCTGAGAATCTCCATCCCACACACACTTCCTCCATTCTGACTTTGCTGAACCTAATTCCTGCTGTAACTCATCCTGAAGGGTGTGGTTCATCCTGATTAACAGACTCTCACTCGGGGAAGGTGGAGATCAAATTGAAACAGACAGAATTCTGACTGGCCTGGACAGAGTTCAGGGGAAGATGTTCCTATTGGTAGGAGAGTCTAGGACCTGAGGGCACAGCATCCGAGTAAAAGGAATATCTTTTAGAACAAAGATAAGGTGAAACATTTTCAGCCGGTGAGTGTTGAATATGTGGAATTCATTGCGACAGAAGGCTGTGGAGGCCAGGTCACGGAGTAGATTTCAGATGGAGATAGATGGTTCTTGAGTATCAAGGGGATCGAGGGTTACAGAGAGAAAGTGGGAGAATGGGATTGAGAAACTGATCAGCCAGAACCTAATAGTGGAGCAGCCCTGATGGGCTGAGAGGCCTAATTTCTGCTCCTGTGTTTTATGGTCTCTTGCTGTCCTGGACTAGGAGTGTGCAAATTGGGAGCAGGAATAGGCCATTTAGCCTGTCGGGTTTGCACCAGCATTGAACAGATCATAAGTAGATATGATCTAAAGGGTATAAACAAGGACTGCAGATGCTGGAAACCAGAGTCTAGATTAGAGTGGTGCTGGAAAAGCACAGCAGGTCAGGCAGCTCCTCGGATGCTGCCTGACCTGCCATGAATATACCTACATTCAGGTTAATAGGCTGGAATTTTTTCCACTGGAGCAGAGGAGGATTATAAAATCGTGAGGGGTATAGATGAGGTGAATGGCCAAAATCCTTTCTCTAGGCTGGGAGTTCAAGACTACGGAGCAAATTTTGAAAGAAAGAGAGGAGAAAGATTATAAAAGGACATGACGGTCTCCATTTATTCCGCCCCCAAGAGAGTGGTTTGTGTGTGGAATGAATTTCCAGACAAAGGGGTGGATGCAGATACAGTTAGAACATCTAAAAGACATTTGGATTAGTACATGAATGATGAAGTTGATTTTAAATAAATGTGAAGCACTGGATTTTGGAAAAGCAAATCAGAGCAGGACATATACACTTTATGCTAAGGTCCTGGGGCATGTTGCTGAACAAAGAGACCTTGGAGTGCAGGTTCATAGTTCCTTGAAGGTATGCTTTCCTTTATCGGTTACAGCACTGAGTAAAGGAGTTGGGAGGTAGGTGAACCTCTAAGGGGAGCCTTTTCACACAGTAGTGCATATATGAAATGACCAGCCAGAGGAAGTGGTGGAGACTGGTATAATTACAGAATTTAAAAAGGCATTTAGATTGGTCTATAATAGAAGGGATATGGGCCCGGGGCTGGCAAATAGACTACATTAGAATAACTGGTAGGCATGGACAAATTGAACCAAAGGGTCTGTTTCTGTGCTGTACATCTCTATGATTCCAATATAAAAGATTCAGAGGGATATAGGTTTAACACAGGCAGGTGGGTCCAGTTTAGTTTGAGAACATAGTCAGCGTGGATTAGTTGGACTGAAGGGTCTGTTTCTGTAACTGATTTGTACTGGTCTTGCCTCCCCCATAACCATCACTTCTTTGTTGTTCGAAAATCAGATGAACTCAGCCTTGGATATATTCAGTTACTCCCAAACTGCAGGAAGGCGTCCCCACTTCTCAACTCAATTCCTCTTGCTAATATCCCACTTGCCTTGCTCACTACTTCCTGCACTTGTCTGACAACTTGCACTGACTGGATTAGAAGGACGCAGAGACTCCTTTGTACATCCACACATCATTTCTGATGCAAGGCTCGAGCCTGAAATGTCAATTCTCCTGTATTTTCCATTGAAAAGAGACCTGGACTAACTTTCCCAGAGTCTCTCCCCTCCCTGGATTCACTTCGTTTCCCTTCAGTTCCTGAATGGAAAAGGGGTTGAGAAAAGAGCGTGCTGTACTCACAGATGTTGGAGAGAGGAAGGAAGTTGCAGTCTGGGGTGAAGCTCAATCTTCATTCAGAGAGAGAGGAGCAGCAGCAGCAGCAGCAAGTTCAGAAGTTCATGGTCCTACTTCCGCATCCAGACAATGGGTTTGCCGTGATTGGCAGGAGGACCAGTCGCCATCCGGTCCTCCAGAGCTTCTCATTGGTCCATCAAAACAAGATCACGGAGTGTTTCCGCCTTTTGCGTGAGTATGCGTAATGTTTTGCTGACACCGTGGAACATGCGCACTGGGTTGCTGACACCGAGTAGCATGCGCAGTACGGAGATGTTGGCATTACTGACAGATTTTCAAAGTTAAAATTCACACAATGCCAGGTTTTAGTCCAACAGGTTTATTTGGAATCACTAGTTTTCTAAGCGCTGCATCTTCATCGGTTGGTTGTGGAGCAGAATCATAACACACAGACTTTATAGCAACAGGATTGCAGTGTCATGGGATGTAATATTAAACAACTTCAGCTGACCTCTATCATCTTTTAGAATGACCATGTTAGTTTTGATTCCTACGTATGTAAATCCCAGAACTTTTCAAAAGTTACGTTCTCAAGATAGCTTTTAACAATAGGTGTCATCTCAATCAGATAATGCATTGAAGGTGTTAAGTTAAAGTCTGTCTGTGTCCCAATGTTAGGTCAGACGGATTCTATTTCTATCGTAGTATTACAGAATCTTACGTTTATGCGTTTTTGTGCAAAATAAAATGCGATTCTGCAAGTACAAATTCAACCCACAAACTTGTGTGTGTGTGTGTGTGTGTGCAGGAGAAACTGAGTGATCATGTGTGTGTGAGAGAGTATAATGGGGTATAAGTCTGTGAGAGGGTGTGTGTGTGTGTGTGTGTGTGAGAGTGAGAGAGAGAGAGAGAGTGTAGTGGCGTCACCTGTAGTGTGACATGAACCCACAGTCCTGGTTGAGGCCACCTCCATGGGTATTGAACTTGGCTATCAGTCTCTGCTCAGCCACTTTCCTTTTTTGCCTATCCTGAAGTCTACCTTGAAGGATGGTCACCCGAAGGTCCAAGGTTCAACTGGGAGGGAACACTCCTGGCTGGTGATTGTTGTGCAGTGTCCATTCATTTGTTGCTGTAGCCTCTGCTCGGTCTCACCATTATACCAAGACTCAGTGCATCGTTGCCTGCAACGTATGAGGTAAACAATGCTGGCTGAGTCACATGAGTACCTGCTGCACTCATGGTGGGTGGTGTCCCCATGTGTAATGGTGGTAAGCGTGTCAACACTCTGATACGTCTTTCATCATCTGCCGTGACAGAGTTGTATCGTGTTGTCCTGAAGGCTAGGTGGTTTTCTGCGAACAATTATCTGTTTAAAGTTTGGTGGTTGTTTGAAGGCGAGAAGTGGAGGCATGGGGAAGGTCTTGGCGAGGTGCTCATCCTCATCAATAATGTGTTGCAGGCTGCGAAGAACGTGGCGTAGTGTTTCGGCTCCTGAGAAGTACTGGACAACAAAGGGTACCATTTTGGTTGCAGCTCACGTCTGTCTCCTAAAGGAAGTCATTACAGTTTCTTGCTGTGACACAATGGAACTGGCAGTTGATGAGTTGAGCATTGTACCCCGTTCTTATGAGAGCACGTTTGTGTAAAGTGTCTGTCACGTTCCTCCTCACCTGAACAGATCCTGTGTATGTGAAGGGCTTGTCCAGAGGGAATGGCTGTTTTAATATGTTTCACTAGAGAAGTGTAGCACTGTCAGGTTATCCGTGGGTTTGCGGTATAGAGAAGTGCTGAGATATCCATCCTTGATAGAGCTGCATGTGTTCAAAAATGAGACAGATACTAAATAGTGTGACGAGTGTGATGGTGGGATGAAACTTGTTAATACCACAGTATTGTTGTTTCAGTGACTCCTCACCATGGGTCCAGAGGAAGAAATGTCATTCATATATCTAGTGTATAGTGTTGGTTGGAGGTCCTGTGCAGAAAAGAAGCCTTGTTCGAACCTGTGCATGAAAGCGTTGGCATACTGGAGTGCAAATTTGGTCCCCATGGCTGTTCCATGTGTCTGGATGAAGAACTGGTTGTTAAAGGTGAAAATGTTGTGGTTGAGAATGAAGCGGATGAGTTGTAGGACAGTGCTCAGAGATTGGCAGTTGTTGGTAACAGCCTCAGTACTCAATACCGTGATGCCATGATCGTGAGGAATGCTGGTGTAGAATACAGACATGTTCACGGATTCAACTCGTCTGTGGATGCTGAGCTTCTGGAAGGATTGCATCAGAAGTCTTGATGAATGCTGTCAGTTCACGGTTGTGCTCTTTGGTCAGATCTTCTGGTAGTTGCCTGTCGTGTTCCTGTTCAGTTGTTTGTACACTTCCTTGCAGAACTGAAAATGTGTTGCTGGAAAAGCGCAGCAGGTCAGGCAGCATCCAAAGAGCAGGGGAATCGACATTTCTGGCATGAGCCCTTCTTCAGGAATGAGGAAAGTGTGTCCAGCAGGTTAAGATAAAAGGTAGGGAGGAGGGACTTGGGGGAGGGGCATTGGAAATGCGATAGGTGGAAGGAGGTCAAGGTGAGGGTGATAGGCCGGAGAGGGGATGGGGACGGAGATGTCAGGAAGAAGATTGCAGGTTAGGCAGGCGGTGCCGAGTTTGAGGGATTTGACTGAGACAAGGTGGGGGGAGGGGAATTGAGGAAACTGGAGAAATCTAGGTTCATCCCTTGTGGTTGGAGGGTTCCTAGGCGAAAGATGAGGTGCTCTTCCTCCAGCCGTCGTGTTGCTATGGTCTGACGATGGAGTCCCAGGACCTGCATGTCCTTGGTGGAGTGGGAGGAGGAGTTGAAGTGTTGAGCCACGGGTGGTCGGGTTGGTTAGCCCGGGTGTAGGTTGGTGGGGTGGTAGGTGAGGACCAGTGGGGTTCTGTCCTGGTGGTGATTGGAGGGGCGGGGATCAAGGGCGGAGGAGCAGGAAGTGGAGGAGATGCGGTGGAGAACATCATCGATCATGTCTGGGGGGAAATTGCGGTCTTTGAAGAAGGAGGCCATTTGGGTTTTACTGTATTGGAACTGGTCCTCCTGGGAGCAGATGCGGCGGAGACGAAGAAATTAGGAGTATGGGATGGCGTTTTAAAAAGACATGAGGGCACCTTTTTTATTTTAAGACAGAGAATAGTTCTCATGTGGTACCAATGTCCAGGGGAGGTGGTGGATGCAGGTACAGTTACAGTGTTTAAAAGACATTTGGATAAGTACATAGAGTCATAGAGATGTACAGCATGGAAACAGACCCTTCCGTCCAACCCGTGCCTGCTGACCAGATATCCCAACCCAATCTAGTCCCACCTGCCAGCACCCGGCCGATATCCCTCCAAACCCTTCCTATTCATATACCCATCCAAATGCCTCTTAAATGTTGCAATTGTAATAGGAAAGGTTCAGAGAGTCTGGGCCAAACACTGGCAGGTGGGACTAGTTTAGTTTCAGAACACAGTCAGCATGGACTAGTTGGACTTAATGGTCTGTTTCTGTGCTGTATGACTCTGTAACTGTTCTATACTGGTCTTAAAACCAGTTTCTTACCTTCCCCAATACCCATCCACTTCTTTGTTCTTCAAAGTCAAATGAACTCAGCGTTGAATACATTCAATGACGGACCTAACTGCAGGAAGACATCGCCACTTGTGAACCCAACTTCTCTTGCTAATATATCACTGGCCTTGCTGATTGCTTGCTGCTCCTGTCTGACAACAGACAGTGACTGGTGTAGAAGGACGCTGAGGCCCCTCTGTCCATCCACACATCATTCCTGATGAAGGGCTCGTGCCCAAAACATTGACTCTCCTCCTCCTCAGTTGCTGACTGACCTCCTGTGCTTTTCCAGCGCCACACTTTTCAACTCTGATCTCCATCATCTCACTTTCGCCACATCTCAACAAATCACCATTTAAACAATGCGCCTCTTCTCTGCGTTTTTTAATATCAAAAGCTTTAGATTGTGTCAATTCATTTGCCATGTGTTTGCAAATTGAGACACAGACCTGGATCAACTTTTCCAGAGTCTGTCCCCTCCCCCACGCCTCAATTCACTCTTTCCTTTCAGTTGCTGCATGTAAACAATTGAACCCCAGAATGAAACAAAAAATGGAAAAAGTGGTCATAAACAGACTGTTGTACTTACAAAAGTTAGACAGAGGAAGGAAGTTACAGTCTGGGGTAAAGTTCACAGAGGAAGGAGCAGCAGCAGCTTCAGAGCTCACGGTCCAATCTCCACATTTCGACAATGGCCGGCTCTGATTGGCAGGAGGACCAGTCTCTTTCCGGTCCTCCAAGGTTCTTCATTGGTGAATGGAAAGGAGCTGACGCACAGTTTCTGCGGGCACCAAGGAATATGCGCAGTGTTTTGCTGACACCGGCGGTCATGCGCAGTGCTTGCTGACACCGCGGAGCATGCTCAGTATGCAGGAAGTTGTTCCAAATTTTAAAGTTAAAAATCACAAAACACCTGGTTATAGTCCAACAGACTGATTTGGAAGCACTAGCTTTCAGAGCGCTGCTCCTTCACCGGGTGATTGTGGAGTGTAAGATCGTAAGACACAGAATTTATGATCTTATACTCCACACCCGCCTGATGAAGGAGCGGCGCTCCGAAAGCTAGTGCTTCCAAACAAGCCGATTGGACTGTAACTTGCTGTTGTGTGATTTTTAACCTCGTACACCCCAGTCCATCACGGGCACCTCCACATCATGACAAATTTTAAGTGTCCAACTGCGAATACGAGAGAAAAATACCAAAGCAATTTTTTGTCGAAATGTTTTTTTCCCTGCGCCTTGACATGTTATTCCTTTTGCATTTTGTCTGGCTGCTCAATGTTTCTGTCCTTTCCCCAGGGTAGAGGTATTCCAAAACTACAGGGTATAGGTTTAGGGTGAGGGGAAAAGATTTTAAAAGATTTAAAAGACTAAGAATATAACATACATCCCTTACAGTGCGAAGGTGAGGACTGCAGATGCTGGAGATTAGGGTCGAGACTGTGTGCTGGAAAAGCACAGCAGGTCAGGCAGCATCTGAGGAGCAGGATATTCGATGTTTTGGGCAAAACCCTTTCATCAGAAAATAGCCATGGGGAACTGGCTTAATCGAGTGGGTCTGGGTGGGATGCTGTTGGGAAGGTCGATGTGATGGCCTGCAGGGATGATATGCCTTAGCCATGCTTATATTGAAAAAGGATTGCCTTAAATCTGCTATGGGACGAGTGGGTTCCAGTTCGTGGGACACTGACACCAGTCCTGGGGAAGGTGAGATTTGTGCTGTCTCTCGCTTCACATTCTGCCCCTTGTCCATTTTCTCCCCACCCACTGCCCCCCTGCCCTTTCTCCCCTTTTCACACTGCACCCCGATTCTCTCCCCAACCCTCTGAACCCCGGTCATTCTCTACTCCCCAACCTCTGCCCCTCTCCATTTCTCTCCCTTCTCCACCACCACCAGTGCCCCCGCCGGTCCTTTCTCGTGCCTCAGCCCTCTTTGATCTAGTGGTCGAGCAGAGGCTGATAGCCAAGTTTAGAACACATGAGGATGGCCTCAGCCGAGACGCTGGGTACATGTCACACTACAGGAGACCCACCTACACAATACACTCTCACACACATAAGCACACTCTCTTACATACTCGCACGCTCGTGCAGACCCTCACTGATAGACCTGCTCTCTCTCAGACACACAGTAATACATCCCCACACTCAAACCCACGCACACACCATCTCACATGCTTATATTCCATCACACACACACATCATATCCAGCATGCACTCGCAAACTCACCCACTCTCTCTCATGCATGCACTCACATATAGAAGTCTTTGGGTGAATCTGCGTTTGCAGGATTATATATTTGGAAGTAGAACCAGTCTCACTCAAGATAAGGATGCAGACAGACCCTACCCTCACAGCTTTCATGCATTGTCTGACCTGAGGTGTCACCACCTTTTATTGAACCTTAGGTTACCTGGAGAATGTGACTTTTAAAAAGTTCTGGGATTTACAGATTAATGAATCGAAATCTACAACCCGTTTTAAAAGATGAAAGACTCTACAGCAATCTAGGTTTCTTCAATATATCATTTATGTTGCATGACACTATAATCTTTTATTCTATATTCTGTGTCTTATGATCCTCCTCCTCCACAGAACCACAGATCCAAGGAGATCTGTCCCAACTTTCCAATCTACCTTCATTGTTGACACTCCTCAGGCACGGCACCATTCACGTCAACCTGTTCATACCCTGAGACCAACGAGCCACATGCCATGGGCGCAGCCAGCTCCAGAAGCAGCTGAGACTTGCTCAGCACGAAATACATTGTACATTGCTCCCAGAATTTCAAACAGCAACGAGTTTCAAGAACATCTGCTTCTCAATCTGTCTCCCTGTTCCCAGAACACTGCTGTTTGTCCCGTCCCCAGGGACCGGGCTCTCTCCACTAGCGGATAATTGATCCATTTTGTTTCTACTTGCAAGCTGTGCTGATGGAAGGCAGAGCCCATTCGCTCTTCTGCTCTCTCTCACTATCACATGGGGGAGGAGACGTCATTGACACGAATGCATCAAATGGCAACATTGAACTTGTTCCAAAGGTCTGTTATCGGAGAAATGGCAAGGTGATGTGCTATCGGGGCAGACAGAAATGGACACCGGAGAGTCTTCCCTCAGGTAAATTGATACGAGTGCCTTCTTGTGCAGCCTGTTTGGTGTTCAGAATTTGCCTTGACACAGCAATCCTGCAGAAAGTATTTTGTTACACGGCGTCTGTTACTTTACCGCAGGAAATGGACAAAAACAGCAAGTCATGTGTTTCAACTTCACCAGTTCATTACCATCTGAGAGAAGAGGTTTCACTTGAGGTCAGAACAAACCGACAGAAGAGCACGAAACAACTCAGAGCTCCACAAGGGAGCCAGCGCAACTGTGTAAATCTGACCCGAACCACTCTGCACGAAAACGTCCTTTATAATGTCATTTTATCTTCCTTTTTCTCGGTCCCACATGACTTAGAAAACTTCGGTTCTCCGAGGAGAGCTGACCCAATTTTGCAAACTACCTTCATTGCTGACATTCCTCAAACACCGCACTGCTCACGTCAACCTGTTCAACACCATCTCCAACCATTTCACTTCCGTGTTTTCAGCCTCGTTCGTACACCAGACAGCCCAACCTCGTTTCATCGCTTTTTGAGAGCCCCAAGTGTCGCAGATGAAGAGAATCGGAGTGAAACCTTCACTCACTGAGAGTCCTCCCCACGGCCCTGAGCTGAGGGACTGCAGGCAGTCCAACAGGGAAGGGACGGTTAAAAATGAACCAGTTTTGCTCCCTCAGCCTCTCTGTCCCAGAGACAGGCAGTGGGACGCCATAAACACGTAGCACCATTCTCGCGTAGACACAAGCCGTTCAACCCATCGAATCCACGCCGATTGCCTGTCTCTCTCTCTCTCTCTCTGAGGTTATTCACAATCGGTGGGATCCGTCCTAATCGTGGGGGAACTGTGTCTGAGTCGTGATGCGGTTTTTGACATGCTTGTCATTCACGTCTGAACCAGGGTAGCGAATTACTGCAGGGAATGGACGAAACCGCAAGACATTTGTTTCAACTTGACCAGCTGATTGGCATCGCAGAGAACTGGTTTTGTGATCCAGTTCAGAATAAAAACCACCGAACAACAGAATGCCACTGAAGACCTCTAAAACCACGCTCCTTGCATGGAGTGGATTTGGCGAGTGCATCGATATGCTCCATGCCATTTGGGTATGCAGCTGGCAGAAGAGAGCACCGATCCAAAGGAAATCAGCTCGAGGTGACATCGAATAATAGCAGAGGATGGTTTCGATCCAACGACCTCTGGGTTATGGGCCCAGCACGCTCCCGCTGCGCCACTCTGCTGCCACGCTCTGACCTCTGTACACAGAGCACTTCAGCTTTTCATCTGGCACGCGCTCGCACGTTCGAGACTGATGTCAAAGACCTCCGCTGCTGTCGTGTAATATGCTGTTTCGCAGACGTACGGAGGCTGTGCAAATAGAAACGTTTTTACTAAATTCCCACATTCTGTTGGTCGAACTGTGATTTCACGCTGAATCACAACATGTGTCGCAGCGCAGACGGAGGCCATGCGGCCCACCTTCGCTCTGCTGGTTCTATACTTCAGTCAACGTGTGTCTATTCGTTTCATTCTCTCGCATTCTCAGCGTAAATCTGCACATCTGAACGTGACCACCGAATTCCCTTTGTGTTCATTGAATCTTCCTCTTTGTCAATGTCCGACAGGGACTTACTGACACTAACCACTCCCTGTACGAAAACGTTCTTCCTCCTGTCACTTTTACTTGTTTTCCTGGTGACCTTAAAATTCTGCCGAATCGTTGTGGACCTTTCAGGTGTGGGAACATTTTCACATTATTTCCTGTTTCTAGGTCCCTCATGACTTGGAAAACTTCGGTTCTCCGAGAGAGCTGTCCCAGTTTTCCAATCTACCTTCATTGCTGACATTCCCGAAACACCGCACAGCTCACGTCAACCTGTTCGACACGACAAAAGAAGCTCTGCGGGTATCTGCTTGTTCCCCCGAACAGGCAGTGGGTTGCAGATTCCACCAGTCCCAATGTGAGTGAAATAGTTTTCCCACGCCACTGACTTGAACCTTAAAGAAGAAGCCGGGGAGCAAGCTCCCTTTCTTTTCGACGACATTTCTCATTTTGTAGTCGGCAGGGGTCACACCTGCGTGGGGAAACGGCAATGGGTTTCAAGTCCATCGCATTAACCACTCAGCCCACGAATACAGAACTACACTGACAGCTTCACTTCCCAGATCTGTCTGCCTGCGGAGCTGAGAAAGCGTGAATCATCGCAGAGTTTGTTTGAATCCATTCACTTCAGTGATTCGAAAGGGTTAAATATCTGCACACGGCGAGTCTAGGTGTTTCATCGCAAAAGATGAAATGAACTTTCAGTTAAAAACAAATCTAGAAATTTCAGGAGGAACGGAGAAGGTCAGGCAACATCCTGTGGAAAGAGAATCAGACACAGCATTTCAGAATTCCGTTTTCTACGACAGGTGCTGTCAAACCTGCCGAGTTTCTCTTTTTTGTCTCGGGTTCTCAGCATCCGCAGTCGCTTACGTTAGACAATAATACAATTCAGAAACCCCATTGTGGAGAAGGTTTCCGCTCGGATAACATTTTGCTGACCCCATTAAAGTGCACACAGTCGCGAAGCCAAGGAAGAGGAAAAAACTAAGCGTCCCTGGGTGGGTTTGAACCACCAACCTTTCAGTTAACAGCCGAACGCGCTGACCAATTGCGCCACAGAGACAGGCGGTGTCCAGGACGGCACCATCACTTAGGGGAGGCTATTAGTGAATTCATAATTCAGCCTGCCCCGCCTAGAATTACAATTGTCGTCTATCACTTTTACTTTTCCTGAATAATGCCTGGGACATTCATTGTGGAGACACCGGGGACAGTCTGATCACACCCTCTGCAGACACATCCATGTCACGAGGAACTAGTTTTCTTCCTCCGGGACCGTCGCCCTTCGAGCCTTTCAGTGTTTTGCCTGTTCCCGAGTTCCCTCATTGGCTCGGAGGCGAGAAGGGGTTTGAATTCCTGATGTGCACGAACGACAATTCTTTCAATGTCTCAGATCAGTTCATGTCACGAGAACATCAGAGTCAATCTCCCGGCCTCTTCAACACGGGGACGGTGTCTGGGCTGTCTCTGCTCAGCCGGACGGTTCATCTTTCATTCTCATCTAAATCCGCTTCCCAAAGAGTTTCTAAAGTTTCACAAAGCTGGAGACTGGGATTTCTGTTTTGCTTCATGAACATTTTTCCATTTCCTAACTGACAATATTTTGCCAAAATCTCTTCCCAAGTGTACGCCATGCTTCATTTCCAGGATGAGGAATTTCCAATGTGGGGAGACATTCCCAAGGTTGGGAATGTTCGCTTTGGAGCAAAGAAGTTTAACTGGAGATTTCCTGGGGCTGTTGGTAATGATGGGAGAAGAAGCGGTGGGAATGGGCAGATTAATGATCAGAAGAACCAATTGCCACTGACCAGAGTCAGTTACCAGAGGACAGGAATTGAAGTTCTTGAATGAAAAGCAGCACTTGTGCCTAATAAACACAGAGAATACTGCAGAAAGCCAACAGGTCGTGCATCATCTGTGGAAAGGTAAACAGAGCTGACGTTTTGAGTCTGGCACGCTGTTTGTTCCGAACACGAGTTTCCTGCATGGAAATCAATTCCCAGACATGAGAAAACGGGACTTTATTGAGACGGGTTTTGTGAAGTTTGAGCGATAATGCAACCAACAGGAAGTCATTTAAAATCGCCAGCGAAGAAAGCATAGTCAGCAGGTTACCACCCTGGGTGGGGGAGCCCCAAAGGATCTCCACGCCAGCACTTTAAATGTTCGGCCACAACTACACTCCCGAAGTTGTGGTCAAAAATTTCTCATGAAATTGCTCTAACAGGAAGGTGAGTACTGGACTTGTCCTGTCCGCGCCATAGCCCCACGTATCCTGTTCCCCTGGATTTGATCAGGACAGAGGAGGCTGATGGGAGATTGAATTGAATTACACACATTGATGAGGGACAGAGCGGGTGGGAAGGATCCATTTCCGTCCGTAGAGAGATGAATAATCAGGGCCGAAAATAATGAGCCACTTCAAGAAATTTGGGGTTCATTCAGCAAAGCTAATGTAGAACTGTTCACAGAAAATGGTGATGAAAGTCTCTCGAGTTATTTTGATGAGAAATGTTGAAAATGCTAATACAAACGATAGAATGAACGTAGATTGGTAAATGTATTTGGTGACAGTTCTGTTCATGCCCTGTGAGCGAAACGTGGATCTGAAGAAATAAAAGGGACATTCTGAAATGTGTTGCTGGTTAAAGCACAGCAGGTTAGGCAGCATCTCAGGAAGAGGGAATTCGACGTTTCGAGCATAAGCCCTTCATCAGGAATGAGAGAGAGTAGCCAAGCAGGCTAAGATAAAAGGTAGGGAGGAGGGACTTGGGGGAGGGGCGATGGAGGTGGGATAGGTGGAAGGAGGTCAAGGTGAGGGTGATAGGCCGGAGTGGGGGGGGGGCGGAGAGGTCAGTAAGGAGATTGCAGGTTAGGAGGGCGGTGCTGAGTTGAGGGAACCGACTGAGACAAGGGGGGGAGGGGAAATGAGGAAACTGGAGAAATCTGAATTCATACCTTGTGGTTGGAGGGTTCCCAGGCGGAAGATGAGGCGCTCCTCCTCCAGCCGTCGTGTTGTTATGTTCTGCTGGTGGAGGAGTCCAAGGACCTGCATGTCCTCGGTGGAGTGGGAGGGAGAGTTAAAGTGTTGAGCCGCGGGGTGGTTGGGTTGGTTGGTCCGGGCGGCCCAGAGGTGTTTCTCTGAAGCGTTCCGCAAGTAAGCGGCCTGTCTCCCCAATATAGAGGAGGCCACATCGGGTGGAGGTTGGGTTGGTGGGGGGGGGGGGATCTGACGAGGGAGTCACGAAGGGAGTGGTCCTTGCGGAACGCTGATAGGGGAGGGGAGGGAAATATATCCTTGGTGGTGGGGTCCGTTTGGAGGTGGCGGAAATGACGGCGGATGATACGTTGTATGTGGAGGTTGGTGGGGTGGTAGGTGAGAACCAGTGGGGGTGGGAGGAGCGGGGCTCAAGGGCGGAGGAGCGGGAAGTGGAGGAGATGCGGTGGAGGGCATCGTCGATCACGTCTGGGGGGAATCTGCGGTCCTTGAAGAAGGAGGCCATCTGGGCTGTGCGGTGTTGGAACTGGTCCTCCTGGGAGCAGATGCGGCGGAGATGAAGGAATTGGGAATATGGGATGGAGTTTTTGCAGGGGGCAGGGTGGGAGGAGGTGTAGTCCAGGTAGCCTCTTCGTAGGATATGTGGAACAGTCGATCTTCCGCAACTACACTGGCACCACCTCCCACCTTTTCCTCCGCTACATCGATGACTGTATCGGCGCTGCCTCGTGCTCCCACGAGGAGGTTGAACAGTTCATCAACTTTACCAACACCTTCCATCCCGACCTGAAATTCACCTGGACTGTCTCAGACTCCTCCCTCCCCTTCCTAGACCTTTCCATCTCTATCTCGGGCGATAACCGACTGACTCCCACAGCTACCTGGACTACACCTCCTCCCACCCTGCCCCCTGCAAAAACTCCATCCCATATTCCCAATTCCTTCGTCTACGCCGCATCTGCTCCCAGGAGGACCAGTTCCAACACCGCACAGCCCAGATGGCCTCCTTCTTCAAGGACCGCAGATTCCCCCTAGACGTGATCGACGATGCCCTCCATCGCATCTCCTCCACTTTCCGCTCCTCCGCCCTTGAGCCCCGCTCCTCCAACCGCCACCAAGACAGAACCCCACTGATTCTCACCTACCACCCTACCAACCTCCGCATACAACGTATCATCCGCCGTCATTTCCGCCACCTCCAAACGGACCCCACCACCAAGAATATATTTCCCTCCCCTCCCCTATCAGCGTTCTGCAAGGACCACTCCCTTCATGACTCCCGCGTCAGATCCACACCCCCCACCAACCCTACCTCCACCCCAGGCACCTCCCCTGCAACCGCAGGAAATGTAAAACTTGCGCCACACCTCCACACTCACTTCCCTCCAAGGCCCCAAAGGATCCTTCCATATCCGCCACAAGTTCACCTGTACCTCCACACACATCATCTATTGCATCCGCTGCACCCGATGTGGCCTCCTCTATATTGGGGAGATGGGCCGCTTACTTGCGGAACGCTTCAGAGAACACCTCTGGGCCACCCGGACCAACCTACCCAACCACCCCGCGGCTCAACAGTTTAACTCTCCCTCCCACTCCACCGAGGACATGCGGGTCCTTGGACTCCTCCACCGGCAGAACATAACAATACGACGGCTGGAGGAGGAGCGCCTCATCTTCCGCCTGGGAACCCTCCAACCACAAGGTATGAATTCAGATTACTCCAGTTTCCTCATTTCCCCTCCTCCCACCTTGTCTCAGTCGGTTCCCTCAACTCAGCACCGCCCTCCTACCTGCAATCTCCTTACTGACCTCTCCGCCCCCACCCCACTCCAGCCTATCACCCTCACCTTGACCTCCTTCCACCTATCCCACCTCCATCGCCCTCCCCCAAGTCCCTCCTCCCTACCTTTTATCTTAGCCTGCTTGGCTACTCTCTCTCATTCCTGATGAAGGGCTTATGCTCGAAACGTCGAATTCCCTATTCCTGAGATGCTGCCTAACCTGCTGTGCTTTAACCAGCAACACATTTTCAGCTGTGATCTCCAGCATCTGCAGACCTCATTTTTTACTCTAATAAAAGGGACATTAACAACATCGATCTGAAATTGGATACGGTACAAGAAAAGGAGCCATCACTAACAGTTGGCTTTTGAACTGGAGAATGTTTCTCGTGAAATTAGCTTGAGGCTTCAGGTATGCAAGGTCAAGATAACTTAGGTAAAGCACTAAGTAGCAGACAGTGAAAGGATTACAAGACGCAAATTAAACATTTTCGACAAGTGATACAGGGGACTGGGAAGATTAATATTATAAACTGTGAACAACAAAGTTCTGGAGCACAACAACTTACATTCAAAGACCGAAAACATCCAGATCCTGATTAATCAGATTGCATTGCGGAGCTTTTCTGCAAAACATCCATTTGCAATATCCGACAAAAGAGTGACAAATCCCATCCCTGTTAGCCCAGGATAGAAAATCCGAAGGGATGAAGGTTTGCTTATTTTCTGAAGATTCACAAAACTAAGACTGGGTTTTGGTGATTGTTTCCTTTCCACTCCCAGGAGCCGCAGTGGTTGAGGCGTTGAGTTGGGAAAGTAAAATGTGCCCGTGAGCAGCGTGTGAGGCTGTTTCAGCTTCCCCTTCATCTGGCAGCGCTGTGACTTGACTCCGATGTTCTCAGAGATATTTATTGACGGGAGACAGTGGATACAATTTGCATTTTGGAAAACATTGATACTTTCCTCATGTTCAGAATTAAAAGTGTAATTACTCATGGGATGGAGCAGAATCTAACGGATTGGCCCGTTGATTTAAATGTAGACATATGTTGCTTCATATGGTGTATATTTGACATTATTCACTGTTATAAAAGCTTTGTGGCTATTGTTTTTCACATTCTATTCGAGCACTGAAGTTATATTCTGTATTTCTTGTCATCTTTTTAATCGAATAGGACAGCAGAAAGTCATTCAGCAACTTTACTGGTTTGTTTCTCTCATGTAGCCTTGACATTTCATTTCCATTGTCCTTGATTCCTCCCACCATATCTCCTGCATATAAACCGACATTTTCCCAATCACCATCAGTTCTGGGGAAGGGTCACATGCAACTCCTGTTTTTTGTTTCTGATATACAGCATCCGCAATTCTTTCAGATTTTCATTGAGAGAGAGTTGGAAATTGTTTCGAGAGACAGAAAGAGAGGGGGAAAACAGAACAGACATGAACTGTTGATCTCCGTTGTTACTCATCACGGAAAATCATTGCAGTGCGATCACTTCCCTTAAGTATGAATAGAAGCGGCCAGTGCCCCGTGAGCTTGTGGCGCAACGGTAGCGCGTCTGACTCCAGATCAAATCACGTCAGGCTCACTAAAAAGCGGCTTCTTACATTTCACCTTCAAGGAAGGATTGTGTTTCCCTCCGTCCATTTGCTGAGCTAAGTCTCCTTTGCGGAAACTTCCGATCACACGTGAAGCTTTGCTGTCAGTTTGATTTGTGAACACTGTGTCAGGGAGGTGGTGTGCCCAGTGTTTGGTTAAAATGCTCAGCTCTCCCCAATCTGAGAAGTAAACACATAACTGTTCATCACGGGATTTAAACACAGCCTCTTCGGTCAGTTGGTGACAGCGCGGTGTGAATTACATTATACCGACAGTTTTACAGTATAATCCATAACCTCCCATCTTTATATTTCAATCTATCAGGTGGTCCCAGCTCCTCCTGTTGCAGCAGAGTGACAGCGAGTTCAGATAGAAATGTTTCCCACCACAGCAAATTCTTCCTCTCACTGGACACAGTTAAAATTATCTTTATTCAACATAAGGAGCGGAAACTACAGTCTGACGCCCCTCCCCACATTAACGGTGAGCCTGAATTTTATAAACGGTGTCACTAAAATACTGTGGCGGACACTGATTTGGTTCAATCGATTTTTTTGCCAAGTGTAATTCACCGAGAGGATGCTGCTGTGTGAAACAGCGTGGTGAATTACTGCAGGGCCTCCTGCACATGGGACACACCGCAACTGATATGTTTCACCTTCACCAGTTTATTCCTACTCTCGGAGAAGAGAAGTTTGATTATTCGGATCATAGGAGGCCGACAGAGAACAGGAGAAGAGCACTCAGACCTTCACAAGCCCATGTATCAGTATGGGACAGTAATCTGTATCTACTGACTGGAAGCGCAGCAAATTGGAGTGCTGGTGGGACTATCACACAGGAGAAAACGGCTTCGACAGATCAACTGGAGTGGCTCCCAATGCGCAACTCCGCTCACCTCAACTGAATAACTGTAAACAAATTACTCAGTGATTCAAATGAATCCTCAGTTTTGAATCTGCATTGTGTCATGAGCCTTCGACAATGATGTCAAAACACCTTCATTGCTGTGATGGAGTATCCTGTTGGGCAGAATATATCCGTTGTCAAATTTCCTCCATTCTGTTGGTCCAACTCCGATTTCACTCAGAATCACGAAATCCGTGACAGCGCAAACTGAGGCCATGCGGCCCACCTTCGCTCTGCTGGTTCGAAACAGTAAGTAAATGTGCCTGTCTATTCGTATCATTCTCTTGCCTTCTCCATGTAATTCTACACATTGTTGCTTTAAACATGACCACCAATTTCCCTTTTGCGTCTATGCCTCTGTGTAAATGTCAGATCGGGATTTTCTGACCCCAACCACTCCCTGTACAAAAGCATTCTTCCTAATGTCACTTTTAGTTCTTTTCCTCAAGACTTTAAAACCCAGCCGATCCTTTCAGGCGTGGGAGCATTTTGACGACATTACTTTCTCTGTCGAGACCCCGCATGACTTGGTAAAGTTCCTTCAGGCCAGATTTCAAACTTCCGTTCTCCGAGGAGAGCTGTTCGCATTTTCTAATCTAGCTTTATCACTGACATTCCTCAAACATCGCACCACTCACGTCAACCTGTTTAACGCTATCTCCAATCATTTCACTTCCTTGCTTTCTGCACCACCCGTACTCCAAGGAGCCCAATCTCGTTTAACGAAGGTACTTTTTGTGAAATTTTTGAAAGCATTTTGGTACAAGCCATGAAACGCGGGCTCGTCCGGGATCTCTCGCAAGTCTGTGTAGAAAAAGACCCAAAGGGAGAATCATATCCCGAGACCAACGAGCGACACATCGAACCCCCATCCATCCCCGCCCTAACTCTTGAACCACTGAGTCTTGCTCAGTGTGAAATACATTTGACATTGCTCTCAGAATTGCAAGCGGCAAAGAGTTTCCCGAACAGCTGCTTCTCATTCAGTCTCCCTGCTGCTGTTTGCCCGTCCCCAGGAACCGGGCCCTCTCTACCGGCAGAAAATTCAACCGTTTTGTTTCTAAACTTTTCTCTGACACCGGAGTGACCAGTGACAAGCATTGCCCTCCTCAACATAGGATACACAGAAAAGGAGAAGACCCCGCAGACCTCCACGAGTGTGCCATCTCACCTGTGCACATTGGGCCAGTATATCAATGTGAAATAATTATGTCGAAGATCTTTGAAAGCAGATCAGAAGACGAGGTGCTGAACAGTGCGCCGTCATACGGGAAAGCTGCTAAAGATGACATTGAGTGAATGGGACAGATAGTTTCCCTCCTGGGTTATGCTCCCATCACGCACCCGCAGACATATCTCCGACGTGCAAATCGTATAAACTCTGTCGAAGTTCCCACATTCCGTTTTTCGAACTGTGATTTCGCTCAGACTCACACAATTTCAACACTCGCAATGTTCAAACTTTAACAATATGCTTTTAGATATACCGCTGCCCATTCGATTTCCGGCAGGGAAGAAATTTATAGTATTGCTGTCAACAGCTCTTGCATCTCATCCCCTGGTGGTATAGTGGTTAGGATTCGGCGCTTTCACCGCCGCGGCCCGGGTTCGATTCCCGCTCAGGGAAGCAGTTTTCAATTGATCTTTTGGCTACCCATTCTCCTTAAATGTGCTGTACAGTAACTTGTTGGTCTTCGTAGTAACTGGCTGCTGCAGTGCGTATGGCTCGTTGAAATAGTGTCCTGATTCAGGCTTGTTTGCTGATATTCATGGCATTATCTCATTTGGCTGTGATGATTCAAATCTGACCAACAAACCGTTTCATGCAGTCACACAATTTAATTAAATTTTTCTTTAATTTAATGAAAGAAAATAACTCTGGCAGGCTAAGATTTATGCAATCTATTCATAAGTTAATGGCCATTGCTCGCAATATGGTCTCATCCACATTGGGGACACTGGATGCCAACAAGCCCAACAAGGGAACAGCTCTGGGTCACTGACACTAAACGACCGAACGCCCTGTGGCTGAACACTTAAACTCCCCCTCACATTCCACCAAGGACATTCAAGTCCTGGGCCTCCTCCACTGCCAAACTCTTGCTCCCCGACGCTTGTAGGAAAAATACCTCATCTTCTGCCTTCGGAACCTCCAACCACATGGATCAATGTAGATTTCATCACTTTCCTCATTTCCTCTCCCGTACCTTGTCTCAGATCCAACCTTCCAATTCGACACCAATCTCTTGACCTGTCAAACCTGTCCACCTTGCTTCTCACCTATTTGCTCCACCCTCATCTCTGACTTATCAGCACCAATTGCTGCCTCCATCTACCTATTGCACTCCCAGCTGCCTTCCCTCCAGCCCCACTTCCTTCCCATTTATCTCTCAGTCCCCT
Source organism: Hemiscyllium ocellatum (assembly GCF_020745735.1). NCBI lineage: Eukaryota > Metazoa > Chordata > Chondrichthyes > Orectolobiformes > Hemiscylliidae > Hemiscyllium > Hemiscyllium ocellatum. Next base: position 90,899 of record NW_026867811.1, read on the forward strand.
TGGGCCACCCTTTATTCCTGATCAAGAGCTTATGCTCTAAACCAAGACTGTGATGAAGCAACATCCTCTATAAATAGGAAATAGCTTCCAAGTCAGATTTCATCCCCTCTTCTGTTTCCCAGTTCTTTCAGAAATAAGAAAATTCTTTTTCTTCCACTAGAAAGTGGTCTTCCACTTTGCGCTGTCTGAAGTGTTATGCCACACCATTACTTCAGCCACCTTTTAAGAATCCTTTCAACCTGTTTTTCTAACAATTGTGGAGGTGACCAAAAGCAAGCATTTCACTCCTCCCCAATGTCCCATTTCTCCTCCTATGAGCCGTTGTGTCATGTTGTCTATGTTACATGCAGCCGAGTGCACTTGGTTTCTGAATTGAAATTGGCCATTGAAGTGAACAGGATTAATATTTATCGATGGCTAACTGTGTTTGCACTAACTGTTATTATCCACCAATACCATGTCTTTTGTTCCACCAAAACTGGAAATAATGATCTGTATTTATATTGCAGTCAGATGTAGAAAATCATTCCAGCGATCTTCCCGTTATTATAGTTTACTGAGGCCATAACAGCATTGCGCGGCAGTTTGATGTGACTAAAACTTGGATGGAAAGAATGTAGATTGATGAGAAGTCAAAATGGCAGAGTCTCTGGCCACAATCGATCTGTCTGGCTTGGTTATGAGTGACGGCTCTTCAAGAGCAATTTCCACTCCATCACTTCAACCAGCAAGAGGAGATAAGTGTGAACACAACATTCCAACTGTGACATATATGCATTGCTTCGATGTTATTGATCAAAATCCTGGAACTCGCTCCTGAACCTTCATTACAGACCACATCATATTTGTGAAGCAATTTAAGAGGCAGCTCATCACCACTTTTTCAAGGACAGTTTGGGAAGACTTGCTGGCAGAGCCAATGATATTCACATGGTATTGGAGACAGTCTAACCGTATGGATACATGATTGGCTAACCAATGATTGCAGCAGGATAAGAGGCATGTTCAGGATCGCAACGTGTAACTAGCAATGTGGCACAGGGATCAGTGCTGGGGCCAAAATTATTTACAATATGTATATGAATTACTTGGATAAGTGAAGTGAATGTACTATTGCCAAGACTGCAGTAGAGACAGTTGATGGGAATGCAGGTGGTGAGGATGACATGGAGAGGGATATCGACAGGTTAAGCAAAAGGTTTGGGCCTTTTAGCTAAGGAAGATATACTGACATTGGAGGCAGACTAGTGAAGGTTGACCAGGACGATATCAGGAATGGAAATAATGTCTTATACGGAGAAATGAATAGGTTGGGCCTGTGGTTATTAGAAGTTAGAAGATTTCGAGGTAACATTATTGTCACAAACAAGATTCTGAGGAGACGTGACAGGCTACATGTGGGAAAGGTTACCCTTGTGGGTGAGTTTAGAACCTGAGGGAATAACTTGCAAATAAGGGATTGCATATTTAGGACAGCTGTTGAGCCTGGATTGTTAAGTGCATTCAAAACTAACATTTTTTTTAATCAGAAAGGGAATTGAGGATTATGGGGAAACAGCAGGAAAGTGAAGTTGATGTTTCCCAGAATAATAGTGGGAGACAAAGTGCGACATCCCATGAATAAATAAAGGAAAATATTCAGGAGAACACTTTCATTGAATCTTGGATCTTGTGATAATGATTGAGCAACCCAGAGATCAAGGTCTTCTGAGAACACAAATTGAAATCCTATCATGGCTTCTGTAGAATTTATGTTCAACTAATTGTAAGATCTGGAAGTGAGAGTTTCTCTTGGTCTTGCAAACAGGAAACAGTTATTCACTAAAATAATGAATTGCAGATGTTGGAGACCAGCAACAAAAGGCAAAATTACTTGGGAATTTTGCAGGTTTGGCAGAATCTTTGGAGAGATGTTTTGAATCCAGTCAAGTTTTGAAGGACCACTGGACTCAAAGCAGTAACACTGTTGTCTCTTCATAGATGCCACCAGAACTGTTGTTTTTCTCCAGAAACTTTCTTTTTTAAGGCAGGAAACCTATCATTCATGAACCCTGCATGCATGTATGCACGTGCGTGCACACACACACACACACACACACACACACCCTTGTGACTCCAGACCGACTATAATGTGGTTGACTCTCAACTGCCTTCTAGCATGTAGTCACAACTACTCTGTCCAAGGGCCATGAGGGTTAATGAGCAAATGTTGGATGTGTCACAATTATCACATCCCACAAAATATTTTCTCATAACTGAAGAAAAACATAGATTAATGAAAGACAGCCAAATAAACTGCTATGTGAAAGTCATGCCCAACTAACCTGATTTGCTTGTAGTTATATTTTTTAAATCCTCTTCAGAGAGGACATTGATTACACCACTGTTGGAATACTGCATGCACTTCTGGGCTCTCTGCTACAGGAAGGACGTTGTGAAACTTGAAAGGATTCAGAAAACATTTACAAGGATGCTGACAGGGTTGGAGGGTTTGAGCAACAGGAAGAGGCTGAATCGACTGGGGTCATTTTCCCAGAAGTTTTGAAGGATGAGGGGTGACTTTATAGATGTTTATAAAATCATGAGGGCATGGATAGGGTAAATTGAAAAGGTCTTTTCCCTGGGGAGGGCGAGTCCAGAACTAGATTGCATAAGTTTAAAGTTATTGGCAAATGGAGTTTAATATAGCTAAGTATGAGGTCTTACATTTTGTATAGTCAAACCAAGGTCGGATTTACATGGTGAATGGCAGGACCTTGAATGTAGTTGAACAGAGAGATTTTGAAGTTCAGGTTTTGGCACACTGGACTTCATCAGTGATGGCATTCAGTCTAAGATACCAAATTAGAGGAGAGACATGCACCAAATATTAACGTCTACCAACAAGCAGCAAATCTTTTTCATATGCAGCATTTTGAACCAAGAGATCTCGTGTTACGGTTTTTAGTTCCTAGAAAATGGAGTCGTGGGTAGACAGGGTGATGTAGAAGGCTTTTGGCATGCTTGTTTTCATTGGTCAGAACATTGAGCACAGGAGTTGGGACGTTTTGTTGCAGCTGTCACACATGCCGCACAACAACGAATCGCATGGCCCTGTCCCCCCTCTGACTGGTTGTCATTTTGAATATCTGGGGAAGATTAGACCCCACACTCCTGTGTTTGGCTCATATGTACTTATCCAAATAATTTTAAACATTGTAACATTACCTGCATCCACCACTTCCTCTGACAGTTCATTCCATACCTTCAATGTAAAAGAGGTTCCCCTGCCCTCGTCCATTTTAAATCTTCTCCCGCTCATCTTAAAAATATACTCCAAAATTTTGAACTCCCTGGTTATTCAACTTATCTTTGTCCTTATGATGTAACAAACCTCCATAACCTCCCCACCCAACCTTCTACACTCCAGTGAAAAAAAGTCCCAGCCTATGCCGTCTATAAATCATTCTGGCAACATCATAGTTAAAAAAGGTGAGCTTTAAGAATTGACTGAAAGGGCAGTGAAGATTCAACCAGCTGACAGCGGATCTGAGATCACATGTAGATCAGATCAGATCAGGTTTGGACAGCAGAAACCAGATAAGATTTTTACAACAAACCACAACGGTTTCATCATTAGACTTTTAATTCCAGATTTCTATTGAATTCAGATTCCACCATCTGCTGTGGCAGGTTATGAACCCAGGTCCCCAGAACATTACTTGGGTGAATAGTCTGCTGACAATAAAGGCGGCCATTGCCTCCCCTGAGCACATTGGCATATTGTGTTATTGTGTTTAGAGGTAACAGAGGAGCAAGAGGTTTCAGCAGCTGCTAAGTTGTTGATATTACACAAGGGAACATCAGCGCTCTCAGTAATGGCACATACTGAAGCCAGGACACTGTATCAGAGTTGAGGGCTCGGGAACCATAAGCAATAGGAATAGGAAAATGCCATTCAACCCCTTGAGCCGACTTCTCCATTCAATAGAATTGTGGCTGATCTGACATTCCCCACATGCACTCTCCTGCCCTTTTCCTGTAACTATTCATCCCCCAACTGATCATGAATCTATCGATCCTAGTTTTAAATGTAACATGAAGGCTGTCAACAGAGTGACTGGGATGGAGGAAGGGTGGCCTCAGGTCGAACTTGGGGACGAACACAATGCCTTCACACTTCACAATATATAACTAAGGGAATTTTTATAGTTTATAGTTAAAAATTCCTGAAGAAGGGCTCATGCCCGAAACGTCGATTCTCCTGCTCCTTGGATGCTGCCTGACCTGCTGCGCTTTTCCAGCAACACATTTTCAACTCTGATCTCCAACACCTGCAGTCCTCACTTTCTCCTCGTAATTACAAAAAGAAACTAGCACAAAATACCAAAATGTGGAGCAAAAGCTTCCATCAACACCCTCTGTCTTCTACCTTCTAGCAAGTTCTGTATCCAAATGGCTAGTTGTCCCTGCATTCCATGCGATTAAACCTTGCTCACCAGTCTCCCATGAGGACCCTTGATGAACGCCTTCCTGAAGTCCATATAGATCACGTCCATCGCTCTGCCCGCATTAGTCCACATTGTACTTCTTCAAAAACTCAATCATGTTCGTGAGACATGATTTCCCAAGCATAAAGCCATGCTGGCTATCCCTAATCAATTTTTGCCTTTCCAAATACATGTAAATCCTATCTCTCAGGATTCTCTCCAAAACCTTGCCCTTCACGGATGTCTGGCTCACTGGTCTATAGTTCCCTGGCTTTTCCTTACCACCTTTCTTAAATAGTGGCACCATGTTAGCCAACCTCTAGCCTTCCGGCACCTCACCTGTGACTATTGATGATACAAATGTCTCAGTGAGAGGCCCAGCAATCACTTCCCCAGTTTCCCACCGAGTTTTAGTGTACTCCTGATCAGGTCCTTAGGATTTATCCACTTCTATGCTTTTCAAGATATGCAGCAATTTCTCATCTGTAATATGGACATTTTTTCAAGATGTCACCATCTACTTCTCACATTCTATATCTTCCATGCCCTTGTCCATAGCAAACACTGATGCACAATATCCGTTCAGCATCCACTGCCCCCCACCCCCATCTCCTGCAGCTCCACACAAAGGCCGTGTGTGGAGGGCCCTATTCTCTCTCTTGTTATCCTTTTGTCCTCAACGTATATATTAAAAAACCCTTTGGGTTACCCTTAACTCTATTTTCCAAAGCTATCTCATGTCTCCTTTTTGCCCTCATGATTTCCCTCTTATGTATGCTCGTACTGCCTTCATACTCTAAGGATTCACTCTATCGCTCTGTCGATACCTGATACATGCATCCTTCTTTATCTTAACCAAAATCTCAATTTCTCTAGTCATCCAGCATTCCCTACACCTACCAGCCTTTCCTTTCACCCTAACAGGAACATACTGTGTCTGGACTCTTGTTATCTCATATTTGAAGGCTTCCCATTTTCCAGCAGTCCTTTAACCTGCGAACAACTGCCCCCAATCAGCTTTTGAAAGATCTTGTCTAATACCTGAGTCTTCATCCAATTTAGAACTTCAACTTTTAGATCGGATATATTATTTTCAATCACGATTCTAATGTTAATAGAATTATGGTTGCTGACACTTAGGTTTTGCACCCTCGCCAGTCTATACATCCACATTTAGAATTAGAAAATTTCCTTGTACAGACTCAACAAATTCCTCTATTTGGCGGATAATTAAATGGGCAGGAGTTATACTGGGGTCAAATCTTCCTTCATTCCCATCAACCCAACCCCATTCCCACCCCAATAGTCCAACGGCACTTCCCCTGCAACCGCCGAATGTGTGACACCAGCCCATTCACCTGCACCCTCCTCACTCTCCAAAGGCCCAAACTTACCTTCCAGGTAAAGTGGCACTTTACCTGCACTTCCCACAACCCAGTCTACTGCATTTGCTGCTCACCTTGTGGTCTCATCTACAATGGGGAAAACGAAGCATAAACTGGGTGACTGCTGCACAGAACATCTACGTTCTGCCCGCAAAAAAGACCCTGAGATTCCAGTTGCCTGCCAATTCCACACCCCACCCTATTCCCTGGCCGACATCTCTGTCTCAGGTTTTCTGTAGTGCCCAGCGAAGCTCAGCACCAGCAGAACGAAGAGCACCGAATATTACACTTGGAGACAATCCATCCCTCCGGTCCCAATATCGAATTCAGTAATTCTAGGGCCTGAACTCCATAGTGTCTCGTCCCTTCCATACAAACCAAGCCTTGTTATCACATAGTCTGTCATTACACACTACATATTCTTAGCCACGAACAGTCTCCATTCACCCTCCACGCGGATCGTTATCAACTCCCTTTCCTGTTCAACAGTTCTTCCCTCGCTTTAGGGTCTGTCCTAATTTATGATTTACTGCATCCGCCTTCCTCCCACAATATCTCCTGCATATAAACTAACGTTTTCCCAATCACCATCAATTCTATGGAAGGGTCACCGGCAACTACTGTTTTTTTTTGTTTCTGATCTACAGCATCCACAGTTCTTTCAGCTTTTTATTGAGGTGGAGTTGGAAATTGTTTCGAGAGACAGAATGAGAGGGAGGAGAGACAGAACAGACATGAACTGTTGATCTCCGTTGTTACTCATAACATAAAATCATTGTAGTGCGATCAATTCCCTTAAGCATGAATAGAGTTCCTGAGCTGTCTGTGAGCTTGTGGCACAATGGTAGCGCGTCTAACTCCAGACCAGAAAATTGCGTGTTCAAATCGCATCAAGCTGATTGAAGCTGAAAATGTGTTGCTGGTTAAAGCACAGCAGGTTAGGCAGCATCCAAGGAACAGGAAATTCGACGTTTCGGGCCAGAGCCCTTCATCAGGAATGAGGAGAGTGTGCCAGGCAGGCTAAGATAAAAGGTAGGGAGGAGGGACTTGGGGGAGGGGCGATGGAGACGTGATAGGTGGAAGGAGGTCAAGGTGAGGGTGATAGGCCGGAGTGGGGTGGGGCGGAGAGGTCAGGAAGAAGATTGCAGGTTAGGAGGGCGGTGCTGAGTTGAGGGAACCGATTGAGACAATGTTGGGGGAGGGGAAATGTGGAAACTGAAGAAATCTGAGTTCATTCCTTGTGGTTGGAGGGTTCCCTGGCGGAAGATGAGGCGCTCTTCCTCCAACCGTCGTGTTGTTATGTTCTGGCGATGGAGGAGTCCAAGCACCTGCATGCCCTCGGTGGAGTGGGAGGGAGAGTTAAAGTGTTGAGCCACGGGGTGGTTGAGTTGGTTGGTCCGGGCGTCCCAGAGGTGTTCCCTGAAGCCTTCCACAAGTAGGCGGAATATAGAGGAGGCCACATCGGGTGCAGTGGACGCAATAGATGATGTGTGTGGAGGTACAGGTGAACTTGTGGAGGATATGGAAGGATCCCTTGGGGCCTTGGAGAGAAGTAAGGGAGAGGTGTGGGCGCAAGTTTTGCATTTCCTGCGGATGCAGGGGAAGGTGCCGGAAGTGGAGGTTGGGCTGGTGGGGGATGTGGACCTGACGAGGGAGTCGCGAAGGCAGTGGTCTTTGTGGAACGCTGATAGGGGAGGGGAGGGAAATATATCCCTGGTGGTGGGGTCCGTTTGGAGGTGGCGGAAATGACAGCGGATGCTACACTGTATACGGAGGTTGGTGGGGTGGTAGGTGAGAGACAGTGGGGTTCTGTCTTGGTGGCGGTTGAAGGGGCGGGGCTCAAGGGCGGAGGAGCGGGAAGTGGAGGAGATGCGGTGGAGGGCATCGTCGATCAGGTCTGTGGGGAATCTGCGGTCCTTGAAGAAGGAGGCCATGTGGGCTGTGCGGTGTTGGAACTTGTCCTCCTGGGAGCAGATGCAGCGGAGACGAAGGAATTGGGAATATGGGATGGCGTTTTTACAGGGGGCAGGGTGGGAGGAGGTGTAGACCAGGTAGCTGTGGGAGTCAGTCGGTTTATAGTAGATATCTGTGTTGAGTCGGTCGCGCCGAGATAGAAATGGAAAGGTCTAGGAAGGGGAGGGAGGAGTCTGAGACAGTCCAGGTGAATTTGAGGTCGGGATGGAAGGTGTTGGTAAAGTTGATGAACTGTTCAGCCTCCTCGTGGGAGCACGAGGCAGCGCCGATACAGTCATCGATATAACGGAGGAAAAGGTGGGGCGTGGTGCCAGTGTAGTTGCGGAAGATGGGTGACTGTCTGTGAGGAGTTTGCACATTCTCCCAGTGTCTGCGTGGGCTTTCTCTGGGTGGTCCTGTCCAAAGATATGCAGGTCTGAGGTTTGATGAAGGCCTTCCTGCACTTAGAGCAACTGAACAACCTCTCCCCCATGTGGACCCACCAGTGGGCCAGCAGGTCAGAAGAAAGAGCAAAGCCCTTCCTGCACTCGGGGCAGAAGAACGGCCTCTCCTGGGTGTGGACCCACTGGTGTCTCAGCAGGTGGGAAGAACTGCTGAAAGCCATCTCACACTCAGGGCATGAGAACAGCCGTCCCGGGTGTGGACCAACTGGTGTGTCCGCATGGCAGAGGAATCACGAAAGGCCTTCCCGCAATCAGGGCAGTAGAAGGGCCTCTCCTCTCTGTGGACACATTGGTGCTTCAGAACCCTTTCTAATTTCACAATATCCTTCTGATAGGAGGGAATCCAGAATGGCACACAATATTCCAAAAGTATTCCACAATATTCCAGTGTCCTGTCCAGCCACAACGTAACTTCCCAACTCCAATACTCAAGTCAGAAGATTGCGGAAGTTTTTAAAACTCACAAATCAAACATGAAAAAATGGAAGGACAAACCGAATTTTTGAAGTCAACTTGGAAGCATAATTGAGAAATCGGCGGACTGGATTTATTAGGTGCCTGTTCTACTTAAATACACTATATACATCTTTCTCATCGGCTCTTCGTTGTTCACAAAACCAAGCTGAGTATCCTTGATCACATTATTCCTATCCAGATGTTAATAAATCCTATCCCTTACAATTCTCTCTGAGACTTTGCCCACAACAGAAGTGAGACTCACCGCCTATTGTTACTAGGGTTATCCCTACTCCCGTTCTTGAACAAGGGAACCACATTTGCTATCCTCCAGTCTTCTGCACTATTCCTGTAGACAACGAAGTCATAAAAATCAAGGCCAATGGCTCTGCAATCCCTCCCCTGCTTCCCAGAGAATCCTAGGATATATGCCATCAGGCCCAGGGGACTTAACTATTTTCACCCTTTCCAGAATTTCCAATACCTCTTCCCTACATACCTCAAGCCATCCACTTTAATTAGTTGTGACTCAATATTCACATCGGCAACAATGTCCTGTTCCTGAGTGAATACTGATGAAAAGTATTCATTCAGTGTCTCCCCAATCTCTTCGGCCTCCATGCGCAATTTCCCACTACTATCCTTGACTGGACCTATTCCTACCCGAGTCATTCTTTTATTCCTGACATACCTATAGAAAGCCTTTGGGTTTTCCCTAAACCTACCAACCAGGGACTTTTCATGTCCCCTCCTTGCTGCTCTTAGCTCTCTCTTTAGATCCTCCCTGGCTACCTTATAACTCTCAATCGCCCCAATTGAACCTTTCATGCCTCATCTTGACATAGGCCGCCCTCTTCGCTTTAACAAGGGATTCCAATTCATTATTAAACCACGGGTCCCTCACACGACCCTTTCCTCCCGCCTGACAGGTACATACTTATCAAGGACACTCAATAGTTGCTCCTTGAACAAGCTCCACATATCGATTGTGCCCTTCCCTTGAAGCCTACTTTTTCAAGCCACGCATCCTAAGTCATGCCTCACCGCATCATAATTCCCTGCCCCCCGCTATAACTCTTGCCCTACAGTGCACACGTAACCTTCTTCATCACCAGAGTAAAAGTCACCGAATTGTGGTCACTGTCCCCAAAGTGCCCACCTACCTTCAATTCTAATACCTGACCTGATTCGTTACCCAGAACCAAATCCAGTGCGGCCTCACCTCTTGTTGGCCTGTCAACATATTGTGTCAGAAAACCCTCCTGCACACATTAGACAAACACCGACCCATCTGAAGTACTCGAGCTATAGCTTTCCTAGTCAATATCTGAAAGTTAAAGTCCACCATAACAACCACCCTATTACTTTCACTCTTCTCCTGAATCACCTCACAATCCTTTCTTCTACGTCTCTAGGGCTATTAGGCCTGCAGAAAACTCCTAACAGGGTGACCTCACTTTTCTATTTCTAACCTCAGCCCAAACTACCTCAGATGGCGAGTTTTCATCCATCGTCTTTCCACCGCTGTAATACTACCTTGACAAGCAGTGCCACACCTTCCCCTCTTTTACCCCCACCTCTGACCCTACTAAAACATTTAAACACTGGAACCTGCAACAGCCAATTCTGTCCCTGTTCTACCCATGTCTCCGTAATAGCCACAACATCGAAATGCCGGGTCCCAACCCACGCTGCAAGTTCACCTATCTTATTTCGTATACTTCTCGCATTGAAGTATATACACTTCAAGTCACGTTCCTGTTTAGAGGCATCCTCCTTCGAGATTGATGCCATGTTCCTAACCTCCCTACACTCAAGGTCCTGCACCCTAAAGCTACAGTCTAGGTTCCCATGCCCTGCAGAGTTAGTTTAACCCCCCACCCAAAGAGCACTAGCAAACGTCCACCAAGGATACTGGTGCCCCTCAGGTTAAGGTGTAGACCATCCTGTTTATAGAGGTCCCACCTTCCCCAGAAAGAACCCCAGTTATCCAGATACCGGAATCCCTCCCTCCTGCACCATCCCTGTAGCTACGCATTTATCTGTTCTCTCTCACTATTCCTCAACTCGCGATCAAGTGGCATGGGTAACAAACCAGAGACAACAACTCTGTTTGTTCTAACTCTGCGCTTCCAACCTATCTCCCTGAAAGTATGCATAACATCCTCATCCCTCTTCCTATCTATGTCGTTGGTGCCAATGTGGACCATGACTTCGGGCTGCTCTCCGACCCCCATAAGGAGCCGGAAAACACGATCAGAGACATCACGTACCCTTGCACCTGGAGGCAACATACCAATCGTGAGTCTCTCTCGTCCCACAAAACCACATGTCTGTGCCCCAAACTATCGAGTCCTCAATAACTATTGCTCTGCTCTTTTCCAACCTTCCCTTCTGAGCATTGGGAACAGGCTCCGTGCCAGAGGCCTGAACCCCACTGCTTACCCCTGGTAAGTCGTCCCCCACGACAAGTATCCAAAATGATACACTTGTTCTTCAGGGGAACGACCGCAAGGGGTCGCTGCACTGGCTGCTATCTCCAAGTACCCCTCACTATCACCCATCTGTCTGCAATCTTTGGAGTTGCTACTTCCCTAAAGCTCCGATCCATGACCCCCTCTGCCTCCTGAATGATTCTAATTTCATCCAACTCCAGCTCCCGTTCCCGAAGACGGTCTTGGAGGAGCTGGAGATGGGTGCACTTCCTGCAAGTGTAATCTGCAGGGACGACCATGGCATCCCTCAGCTCAAACATGTTGCAAGAGGAACATTGCACTGTCTTCGCTGCCATCCCTCTAAAAGTAACCTTTAAAAAAATCTAGGTCTGAAGAATAGAACAAGCAAAATGCAGCACTAACCTGTTTACCATAACGGATCTTATTATAAGGTTAGAGGAGGAGGGCGGGTGGGAGGGACTACCCCTGTAGTGCCTCGGGAAACTCTCCTGCGCGCATTTATAGGAAGAAAGACCTACCAGGTTAGCTTGCGCTACACCAGCTTCCGGGTCCACTCCGCGCTTTTTTGCAATAAAGGCGCGCAGGAGAGTCCCGCAGATGTGACTTGACTCTAAGTCTCCCCAATGTTCTCGAGATCGCATCGGGAGCAATGGACGCAAAAAAGTTACCTTGATGGACGCACCGGTGAAAGTCTTCTTACTGCTGCAGCCCAGGTTCGATTCCCGGCAGCGAGGCCATTTTCAGCAGAGCTACAAGGCTGGCTTTATGTCTCCCTGGTGGTCTAGTGGTTAGGATTTGGCGCTCTCACCGCCGCGGCCCGGGTTCGATTCCGGTCAGGGAAGCTGTTTTTAGCTGGCCTACGGGCTGTCCATTCTTCTGAATGCGCTTTACAGTTGTTTTGTGTATGCTTCACCGTACCTGGTTGTGCTGCAGTGTGATGTAGCTCTTTCAAATCGCATCCTGATGCAGATTTGTTTGTATGTGTTGGGATGATTGCTCCTGCAGCTACAAACGAGTGAACAGTCTTCACTCTCTCGACGGAGCAGGTCGGGGCTGATGCTTGGCAGTGTAGGTTTGTAGACGCGGTTACGTGTGTTGTTTACAGTTTAAATTTAATTTTCTTGTATCCATCAATGTAAGTTTCTGTGTCCATTGCTCCCATGCGATCTCTATAACATTGGGGAGACAGGAGAGTCAAGTCACATCTCCGGGACTCTCCTGCGCGCCTTTATTGGAAAAAAGCGCGGAGTGGACCCGGAAGCTGGTGTAGCGCAAGCTTACCTGGGTAGGTTTTCTTCTCCTGCGCGCCTATATTGGGAAAAAACTACCCAGGTAAGTTTGCGCTACACCAGCTTCCGGGTTCGCTCCGCGCTTTTTTCGAAAAAGATATTTAAATTTAAACCGTGAAACAAACGTAACCGCGTCTACAAACAGACAGTGCCAAACAGCCCTTACCTGCTCCGCGGAGAGAGTGAGGATTGTTCACTCGTTTGTGGGTGTTGGATGATTGCTTCTGTGGTTAAGTATTTGGTTTGCGTGTGTTGTTTTTCTGTCGACGCTAGTTGAAGTTCCCCATTGACTGTTCGCCCTACTGTGACATCTAGGAATGG